>NC_060277.1:113262114-113277780 GCF_021613505.1 Equus quagga | reverse complement strand
AGGGGAGAGGGAGAGAGAAAAGGGGAGGAGAGAGAAAGCGGAGAGAGGCGGCGAGGGAAGACCGAGTGCGGAGCGCGGAGCCGGCGGAGCCTCCTCGCACAGCGGCCCCGGCCCGGGCCCCAGCCGCTCGCGTGGTCGGAGGACTCGGCCGCCGCCCGAGCCCGGCCCCGCGCCCCCTCGCCGCCGGCTCGCCGGTGCCCGCGCGGCCCCGGGACGCCGCTGCCCGCTCGGCGGCCGGGATGCAGCCGGGGCATGGCCGCCGGGCCCCCGTCACCTGCCGCGGGGAGCGCTGAGCCCGTGAGTAGCCCGGCCCACGCCGCCCGCGCTTCGCCCTGCGGCGGTCATTACCTTCGCGAGGAGCGGGCTGGGGGCGGGGGCGGGCACGGCCCGGGGAGGGCTGCACCGGACCCCGCAGCGGGAGGTTGGGCTGGCAGGCGCGCGGGGCTGCAGAGCGCGGCCGGGGACCGACCCCAGGGCACGCAAGGAGGGGTGGCGCCCTTGGGGTCAGGGGTCTCCTCGCAGCGTCGGGGCCCTCCAGGTCGCTCTCGGGCTGGGGTCGGGACACGTGGCCCAACCAGGGGCCAGAGGGGCGATTTTGTGAACGGGAAGGACCCGGGGTCGGGCTCCATGGAGACGCCGGGGAGTCCCGTGCGCTGCGTGGCGGTGGCGGTGGCGGTGGCGGCGGCGGCGGCGGCGGCGGCACAATGCCCGGCGCGAGGAACTCCCCAGCGGGGGAGGCCGAGACGCGAGGAGATCCCGGCCCCGCGGGGCGCGTCTGGGAAGGCGGCCGGAGCCCTCGCGGGTGGGAGCAGGGGCTAGCGACCCCGCGGAGTGCAGTGCGCTTCTCTCCTCGCATCGGGATCCTCCGGGAGGAGGGCTCACTGGAGGAGTTGATGACCCAGAGGACTTGTGGGGAGGAAGGCGCTCCCACTGCTCCCTAAAGAGGCCGCGGGCCCGCAGCGCAGCGCCGCGCGCGAGGGGAGAGCGGCAGGGGGAGAGCAGCGCGCACGGCCCTCCAGCGGGCGGGCTGGGGGCGCTCCCGGCAGAGCCTCCCAAGCGGCGTCAGGGAGGCTCCGGCGGGAACCCAGGCTGCTTCTGCGGAGCCTCGGCCGCCCCCAGGGGCCGGCGCAGCCCGGTCGGGGAAGCCGTTGCCAGGGCGGCCGGGCACACCCCTGGCCCAAACTTTCTGTCCCTGTGACCCCGGGAGGCGGCGGGGCTCGCCCCCTCGGGAGGGCTGTCTCCCGAGGCGCCTCCGGAGCGGCGCGAGGACGGCGGTCGCAGTCTCCCCCGGGCGCGGAGCCTCCCCAGGCGCGCATCCCCACAGTGCCGGGCTGCGCGGGAACGAGGGCGCAGCGCCCGGCGTGGAGGGACATTGGGATCCCGTCCCGTCCCAGAGCGGCCCCGGGATCCGGGGTCTTACGTGTGTGGGGAGGATCTTCCTGGGAGTCCCGAACTCTGGCCCCCGCCAGCGGGCGTGGGGTCCAGCGGGGTGGGGAGAAACTTCTGGGTGATAGAGCTTGCTAGCTTTGGGGAGGGACTAGATTTATTTTTTAATGGTCACTTCTAAAAAGGACTCCGGCGGCGCCGCTCATCCTGGTGCGCGAGAGACCTCGCGACAGAGGCATAGGACAAGGACGGGGTCCGGCGGGGTGGGATCCATCCGTCGGGCGAGGCCGTCCCTCCCCCAGCTCGAGGTGAAGTCACTTCTCCCGCGCGCCGGGTCGTTGATTTCCTGCTGAGACACCGGCTGGGCCCAGGGCCGCCCTGGGCGCGCACCCGAGAGCCCGGGGCACTTAGCACCGAGCAGGTACGAAGCTAATGGAGTGGGGTCGCCCGTAATGAGGTCTTTCAGCAGGAAGCTGGCTTTGGTTTTACTGGTCTGCAAAAAATAGTTTTTAAAAAGTCTAAACATTGCAGCAGATCCTGCTCATTAAGGGTGCCTCGCGGATTTGGGCGGATGTCTTAATTAGGCTGCGTTGTTAAAGGCGATATTACACTAATTAAAACCAGACCCTCCAGGTGAGCGAAAATTGTGAAGGGAGGGAGGAAGAAAAGTTGCATGAAAGCGTCGCCTCATGAAAGCGGGGTGCGGGCAGCTGGGGACCTCCCCCAGGCTACAGGGCGCCCAGGGGTGGGGGCTCCGGGGCGGTCTTGGGGGCGGAAGGGCGCCTTCTGAGCACCAGACGTCGCGGCCCCTCCCTCCCCTCCTCCGCCTGCAGACATGGAGCTCCCTTGCGCGCTGAGGACCAAGGCTGCCACCCCCTCCCTCCCCGGGGACTGGAGGCCTCCCTGCGTGGGCACGAGGCTCGCGCACACTCCTGGAAACAACGCTTAACCTCTCATTCCCCGACCCGGAGCTTCTGGGAGGAGGCGGGCGTGGGTGAGGCGGGAAACCCTGAGGAGTTAGGAGCAGAGGCGGAGGTGAGGGGCCCACCAGGCTGAGAGGGCCTGGGCCTGGCGAATCAGCTACGTGCGGGGGGGTGGGGCGGGGGTTTGCCAGTGGCTGTGGGCTGTTTGCGCTGGAGCCGCTGGGGTTTTCTGGCACAAGTTGCCCTTTTCCTACAGCAATCCCCCCACCCCCCATAAAAAGAGAACTTAAATGATTACTCTGATCCACCGTCCAGGGGCCTGGGGCCTAGAAACACCTGCGTCCACCCCCGGGCTTTGGGTCGCCTCAGGTCGCGCAGAGAAGCGGGGAGTCTAGGAATGTCCCCGCAGGCCCAGCCTCTCACTATGCTGGGCCTTCGTTGCAAACGTCCGTCGTTCAGCACCCTCGGACAGAAGCCACAGAGCCGGGTGTGTGCACTGCCCTTCCGCAGGGAGCAGAGGTCGGGCTGGAGGGAAGGCGGCGGCCTGGGCGGCCCCCTGCCACCGGGGGCGCAGCGGGCCCGCAGCCGGCGGCAGCACCAAGGACAGGGCCAGGGGCGCGCAGCCTGCGCTCCCGCCCTCCCGCCTCTGACATTGTACTGGGGCCGCTGGGGGCGCTGCGGGCGCTCTCCCTCATCCTGCTTGGAGGAAGGAAAGGGCTCCTGAGGCCCATGCAGAGCTAGGGGGGCCCAGAGCCAGCGAAGAGGCAGAATCAGGAGGGAGGCCCGTGGGAGCACTGCTGGGTGCGGTCCCAGAGTCGGCCTTCTGTCGCGTTCCTGCCACTTCCTCGACTTTGAGCATTGCCGATTGCTCATTGGAAAAATGGAGAGAAATTATGGAGCTCTTTGGTATCTGGGGATGAACTAGGCATGGTAGTGGCCAGAGAAAATGCCCTCCCCAGCTCTGGATTCTTGCCAGCCTGGTCCAGCTGGGACACCGCCTCTGCCCAGCAGCTGTCTTTCCAGTTCCCTGTTCAACCACGGCCTGAGGCCCCCGTATTCTGTCATGTGTAGAAGTTGGAGGACCTTGTTCCTAAGGGCAGGAATCCTGCTTGATTTGTCCCCACCTCCTCTTGTCTACGTAGAGTGTTATTTGATGCATGCTTATGCTTGTGGGGTTAGGAGTGAACCAGTGTTCAAGCGAAGGAAGCTCCTGTCCCACCCAGAAGTGTCAGGTGGTGGGGATGTGGGAGGGGGCACTAGTGGAGGAACCGTGCAGGGGAGCCGTCTCTGAGAGCACGGAGTGACAGGGCCGACACGCAATTGAAACGTTATTTTCAGCCGTTGCAGTGTGGGGCTTCCCTCCGACAGCCCGGACGGGCGCCTGCAATTTTTGGTTGGTTGTCTCTCTGTGTTTATTTATTTCCACACTCCTGCTTGATACTCTGTTATAAAGACAAATGGAACCTGACACGCAGCTGACATTTGGTGAGGAATTTTTTATTTTTAAACAAGTGAAGGGGAAAGAACCGTCTTGAAACTTTCCCCCTGTGAAGGAAGACTCTCCCCCGTGGGCACTGGCCTCTCCCCAAAGCCCTGCCGGCAGCAGGCTTTCCTTGCGCACAGGGTGCCGGCTGTATAAACACATCCATTTGCACCTACAGTGTTTCGATTAGCTGCACCATCTCCCCACGTTCTTTTATGAAGCAGCACGTTATGTCCACAGGCTCATGAAACATGCAGGCAGCCTAAACATCTTATTTGCTGCTGCCTCTCCCAGGTGGGTCTCCCTGGGCCATCATGTCTCTTTCTCATTTATGACGTTCTGGTTCCTGGTCCTCCTCTCTCACTGTCTGTCTGTCTGTCTCTCCTCCTTTTATGTCTTTTTTTCCCCCCTGAACTTCCTGAGTGGTGTGGGCACTTAGCGTGTGACTTTCTCCTTGTGTTACCTCTGAGTTGAGAACAGCTCTCAATTAATCGTTGGTTGGCCATAGTAATTGGGTACACAGTGGGGTCTGTTCTGTGTTGGCAATCCCCAGATGGAAAGATGGGCATCCTCTCTTGAAGTACTTCATGGCGTGAACTTATTTGGTTTATAAAATACGTATTTTTTAAGTGCAATGCACTTAGTGAATTTGTTTGCTATTACAGTTTCTCCAACACATGAGCTGACACCAAAACATGCCTAAGAAGGTGACTGGAGGTAATAAAGAGCATAAAATCTGTTACTTTATTTGCAAGTGTTTCTGTCAGGGTGGGGGGTGGGGCAAGCTCACAGTATGTAAGTTACATTTTGAAAAGTGTTGCCAGAGTCTAAGTGGAGCAGGACTGAATGCTGTCACTCAGGAGCAGGGAGAGACACCATGAGGGACAGCCAGCCAGCAGGATCCTCAGGGCATGGGGAGGGCTGTCAATTTCATTTTAAATTTAGGGGCCTAAAGATGTGCTAAACTGTGTGACAAGGACACCTTCCTCTGGATCTGGTCTCCACTGTCTTTGTGCAGCTCAGGGCGGTGCCTGCGATTCCACCTGGGGGCTGGGTTGTAACTTGTTGGCATCAACTCCTGTTGGGTGGGGGGTCTTCAGAGGCCATGGTTTCCTCTGAGGACCAAGGGCAAGGCAGTTCTTGTTGCAAGATTTTTTTTTTTTAAGGTTTAATTGTTTAAAGTCAGAGCATATTCTCAGTAGAAAAAAGAAGGAGAGAGAATATACATATTTTTAGCAGAATTTTTACCACTCCTTGCTTTGGTTAGTGGCTGTCCTGAGAGCCTTCTACCAAGGCTGGAAGAACAGTGGCCCGGGTGGAGCAAGGGCGCTGTCCCCAGCCGAGGCAGACTCCCTCCTGGACCCGCTCCTGGTCATCAGCTCTGTGTGTGCAGGTCTCTGCCAGGGGCCTGCTGGATGCTCAGGGAAGTGAGCCAGTCCTTCTGGTCCAGCGTAGCGCTGGGCTGGGGCTGGGAAGCAGGAGGACAGGCAGGTGGTCAGCTATGTCTATTTTAGCCCTTTTAGAAAACAGTCCCACTTGCAGGTGAGGAAACTGCCTGGGGACAGACATCTGCTACCCACCAGACCCTACACAGTCGCAGCACGTTCCTTTTGGGGGGCACAGATGAGATCATAACATGTATCTTTTGTACTGAGGAAAGGAGAATCTATGTGCCTTTATCGTTCCGAGGCATCTTGTCTTACTTCAAAATTCTCCCTCCACCAAAACAAGCAAGCAAAAAGTAACCCAATGCCCCCGCAAAAGACCCTCTCTCATAGGGCCGCCAATACGTTTGTGCAGGCAGTGCCTTGCGCAAGCCTAGGGCACATTCAGCGCTCTACCTGTGAATATCTGGAATACTACACGCTTGCTCACCAATGTCTCCTTGTCTGCAACACCAAATGAGACCGAGGGGTGACAATGGTAGGAAAGGTGGCCCTCCGGAGCCCGGGTCCTTCCTCTGACCTGTGAATGTTGTGTCTTTGGGCACCAGGCAAATGATGATTCCCAGACTGGGCGTCATGTCTCAAGGTAATTTCCTTTTAGGCAAGGATAACGAGAACGCAGAGAAGCGCATTATTCGTGGCAATGAAACCTTTTTATGTAAAATTGGGAACCTCTATTGAAGGCAAAGAACATGAAGTTTACTTGTATTAAAAAGGTGGAGATAATTTGGAGAAAGACTTTAAGAGGTGCAAACACCTAGGTACATTTAGAAATACTTTCTCACTAGACTCTTATTGTTTGAAATCCATACTGAATATAAAGGAGAGGTTTCTCTACTAGATTAAACAGAAAATAACTCCTAATTTTTCTACAAGTTTTCTTTTAAGGAGCAGGGCAGGGCAGGGCTCCAGGGTCTGTACAGAAGAGCTTCTGGGCACCTTGAAATCAAAGCTCCTGCTGCTGACTTCTCCCCTACTCCACACCTTTCTTTGCGGGGCGGTGGCGGGTTGGGGGTGGGGGGGCAACAGCAAGAAAGGCTTTGTAACGGTCTGCCAGAGGTATTAAGATGACTTTGTAACACTTCACATGAGATCGTGGCTCACACCATTGCTTCCTTGTTTCCCATCACCTTGAGATCCAAGAGGAAAAAGGAAGCTCAGAATGAGGCTTCACACTGGGTCTGCACACTGGCTGCTCCGGGGCCCCACGGGCACTGCCCCACTCCCCTGCCCCACTCCCCTCACGTCCTCTCCTCTCCCCGAGGGCTAGTCTGCATCTCCATTCAGTTACTCTCCTTAGTAACGGAGCTTCCCTGAGATCCCACAGCTTGGCTGTTCCTCGTCAGCTGATTCTTCTAAGAACTACCCTTGACCCCCAGGACACGCACATTTAGACGCACATTTAAATGGAACTCAAGCTGTAAGTTAATTACCTTTCTCGGGACCTCAAGCCCATTAGGGCAGTCACGCAGCCTGTCCTCGCGGTGAGCAGACGCCTGTGACGCCAGGCGGGCCCTGTGCAGGGGACGGGGCGAGGCTGGGAGCTGCCTGCTGCATGCTCTGGGGGAGGGAATGCAGACTCCCCAACCCTGTACCTGGGGCAAGCTCTCAGTTTACTCAGCTGAGAAGAAGGGAGATACCACAAAGACCGGAGCTGGCACATAGTAGGCACACAACAGCCGGTGGTGCATGTGAACCACCGTCCCTGGTGCCGTCCACCCATTAGAGGAATGAGCATCCTGTCAGCGTTAAGGGAATAGATTCTGCACTGTTTCCTACGCCACAAGGACAGGACGTTGTTTTAAAATGGTTCCAGATAAAGTCGCAGGTGCCAAGATGGAAGCGAGTCTTAGCATTTCTCTCTAAGTGAGGAGATCCTCCCCACTCGGGTGGCCTGGAAGGGCCCCCAGGAGGGACAGGCAGCTCCTGTTCTCAGGAGCACCCTAGGGCCAGGCAGAGGACCTGAGTGAGGTCCCGTATGTGGGGTGTGGACCCAGGGGTTGCTCTGACCAGGGCATCCAGAGGGTGGAGGGGCTCTTAGCTGCCCATGGTATGTCCCCTCGATGGGCTGCCACCCCCTCCCCATGCCTCCATGCCCGGGGAATGTCAAGAGGACCCCAAGGAGAGGGAAGCTGTTTCTGGGCTCTATGCCTTTGCAGGAGTGACCTTGGATTCTGAGAGTTGGGGGCCCTAGGTCAATGCAAGCTGGATTTTCCAGGAGGAGGAGGAAAGGAAGAAGAATTGTGACACCACGCACCGCCCCCCCCCGCCCCCCCCAGCCCTTCCCGGCCTCCTCTGAACCTGTAGGCAGCCACTGTGGCCAAGTGACTCTATACCGTCCCTGCCTCCAGTGTGGAGATGTTCTTGCTTCTCAGGACTTAATGTGTGAAAAACCGAAACGAGTTTTGCAAAACCCATTAGAAATAAACACAAAGTGTGTGCTGTCTTTCTGGAATATTGACTCTCCGTCATTGAGGGGACCACTGTGATGCCATTAGGCACGGCTGCGCCTGCTGCAGGGACAGGCGAGGTGGAACCAGGGCCCAAGGGGCTTCCTCCACAGGCTCCTCGTGGGCCGGGCCGGGAGGTGCTTTGCCAGCGTCCCCTTCCTCAGCTCACAATGGCCTGCTAGTGCTTACCGCCTTCCTCTCAGGGGCGCCTTCCACAGCTACATTAGTCAAGTATTTTGGAATCTTAGCAGAAAAAAAGAAGTGCTGGAGAAATTTAAGGTGAGAATTATTATTTTCAGGGGTGTAATATTATAATCAACACTCCCAGACAGCCAGCGCTATACGGAGCATTATCGCACTGGAGTCTGTTTGATACGTTGACAGCTGTGACCCTGTAACTGACGGCCAAAGGGATTGAGAGAGGCTAGACAATGACCCTCGTCTGATCGGGGAGCCCATTAGCCTGATCCTGACCAAAAAAGCCCTTGTGTTGGTGTCTGGGACAACTTTACGGCTCGATTAGAGGCAACCTCCCAGCAGATCTCTCCTAGGACAATTAAGAAGAATGCACCTAGAATCTGCCTTCTGTTGCCTCTTCCAGCATCCTCTGGCCATGACTGGAATCTTTCTGCAGGTTTGCCACTGTGTTACAAAATCCATGTCCTATTGTGTCCACGCGTGGACAGTGCGGCAGTGACGAGCATTTGCCGTCCTGACTTGTCTGCGTGTAGAGTGAATGTTGCTCTCCCCCCACCTAGGCTGAAATCTCATTTTAAAAGTAGAATGTCTGTACGGAACAGACGGCAAAACTAGAAGCAGGTCCTTGCTAAGAGTATCAGTATTTCCACGCAAGAAACGCAGGAGCTCTCTGCCCTCCCCCCCGCACCCCCGCCCCGACTCCGACGTTGTTCTTTCCTTGTCAGAAGGCACCACGCAGACCGACTTAGGGAGCACGCATCCCCTCCCCGCCCATCACAGACACAATAATATGTTTTGCTCAAGTCCTAAGGAAAAAACTCACAAGACCAGACTTGGAAAATTCAGCCCCCAAGGATAATTTTTCAGAAAGTAATGAGCACTGGAAAATGAGGGCTATAAAGGAAGTCTTTAGGTAATAATCATAACTGTAATGGGCACCACTTTGAAATGCATTAATATATACTGAAATTACAGAAAGTATTAAGTCGGCTGGAGGGGAAGGAGGTGTGCTCTGGAGCTTGAGGCCGAGCCTTCTGGATTGGCGTTGCTTTCAGGCCTCTGCACCTGTGGCCTGCCCGCCCCAGTACAGAGAGGTCCCTGTGCCCCTAGCCGGGTCCCATTGCCGACACAATGAGGACTGGATGGAGGAGTGTTATTTCCTCCCCCGTGGGCTCCTTTCAGGCTGGTGCTGTTTTCCAGTAAGGCAAGAGAATGCTGAGACTCCCCCAGGGTCTGGCCCGCTTTATTGGAGTCAGGCTGCTTGAGAGCTGGTGAGGCAGATGTGGAGACACAGCCTGGGAGGGCGTGGCCCAGGGCACCCCCGTGCGTACGGCACCTACAGCCCCCTCCCCTCGAAGCTGCAGTGACATCCTCCGAAGTGCCCCCTCCCACCCCCACCCCTTAGGAGCAGCCAAAGCACATGGCTGCACATGCTCTCCTGCCCTGCTGGCTCTCTCCCCACCCCCACCCCACCAGCTCCCTCCTCTGCCCCCCTTCCCCATTTCACTCCTTCACCTTCAAAACCAGCAGACTTCTCCAGCGGGATGCAGGTGAGGGGCTGGGCGGGGCAGGTCAGGCAGCGCTAAGCTCAGAGCCGCTGGGAGGAAAGATTTACTGCTCCTCCACGCCCTGCTGGATGGACAATTAAAGCTGCTCACGGCTGGAGGAGAGCGGTGTCGTTAAAAGTCAGGACGGTCAGAATAAATCAGTCACCTCCACTTAGGCGGCTGAGCTGGACCGCTTCCTGGGGCCTTTAAGGAGGGAGCCCCCTTGGGTGTGGGTCTGAAGGCTCCAGAGTGGACTGTTGAAGGGTCTGACATACTCTGAGCTCCAACAGAGTTGGGGCCTGAAGGCCCCAGGAGTCTTTCCACCCCTGGGGGATGAGCTGTAGGGCCTTAGGGTGAAGTTCTGGGTAACACATCCGTCTCCTTAGCACCTGGCAGCTGTGGGAGCCACAAACTGCAATGAATAGTGGACCCCAACCTTCAAGTGGAGTTTGTGTGTGCGTGCATGGATATGTGCGTGTGCACACCTGCATGCATGTGCGAACAAGTGCGTGTGCGTGCACATTTGTGCTGTGTGTGCTCACCTCTTGGACACCTGCAGGCCCCGCTTGTGTCTTTAAACCCACACACCTTTCTGCCAGGCTGCCAGGAGCCGGCGCAGAGCCTGGCCGAGCCCCGCCGTGGTCCTTCTTCATTTGCTGTGCGTCTCATGTCAATGCCTTGAAGACCCTGGCAGTTTCGTCAAGGAAACTTTGTCTTTGTGGAAATGAGATGCCAAGTGCTCCTCGGCCCTCCTACTGGCTAATTGATGATATGATCCCGCGTAGGAGCCTTGTCATTCCTGGAAACGCTCTTTATTTCGTGCTTTTCCCCACCTCCTCCCCCGCCCCCCTCCCCACTGGGGTCTGATTTCCACGAGGACGGGTGATGGAGCCGCTCCACGTGAGGCGCCGGCTGCGGCATTAGCTGGGGTGCAGCCGGCCGGCACGTAGGCCTCTCATTAACTTGGATACTACAATTATGTGCGCCGAGAGGCTGAAAGGGCCATTTAGGATTTTTCTGCCTTTAAAAAAAATAGTCCTTTTTCATAGCCACGTGCCCAGCCCTTCGTCACGCAGCGGTGACACGGCGCCTTGCAGTGGCCATCAAGCACTCTTCAGGCTGGCTCCGGATGTGTGATAAACCACCTTGGAGCCGTGGGCGGTGTGGGGTGGGCGGCCCCGCCGTCCTTCTGCTCCGGGCGCACGGGCTCCCACTGCGGCGCGCGCGTGCTTTGCCTGCGGCGTGCGGCGCCTGCGCAGTGACTTACCGCGCCGGGCAGTCCTCGAGGGCCTCAGATCCCCTGGGCCCATGCGGGCGTGTGCGTGCACCCGGTCAGCACACGTGCGGCTGTCCCTTGGCATCGAAGGCCTGCTCCCATCGGTTCGGGGACAAGGGTCGGGGCCCAGTTCACCTCTGCCGAGGTAAGGCCACCTGGACCCTCGGAGGGGCGCCGAGTGTGGGCGGGATGTTCTGTGGGGGATGTAGTTTACACGCATGCTCGCCCTTCTTGCACGCACGTGTGTGAATGTGTGTGCGTCTCTGCGTGTGAGGTCAGGATCTTGCGGTGTTGCCTGACCCCCTCCCCGCTTTGAGAGATGTGTGAGTGGTGTCTTGGGAGCTGGCTGGGATCCCGAGGGGTCTGGACTGCCAATCTCAGGACTCCCGGGGAGGGTGAGGCAGGAGACGGGCACCGCGACACAGGTGGGAGGTGCGCTGACCCAAGGTGACCCCACGGAGGACAGCCCGCCCGGCCCCAGGACGCCGCCGGACTCGGGAGGGTGCTGCTCCGAGAAGATGCGCCTCCGCTCGGAGCGTGATTCCGCGTCTGCAAGCCGCCGCTGCCTCGGACGCTGGACCCGGAAACCTCATAAAAACTTATTCAGGGACCTTGTTATCTGAAAAAAGAAGTCAGAACCCAACAGAACCCAGCCCACCCAAGCACCAATAACAACCAGCAACTCTCAAACTTATTTTTTTTAAACTTCCCTGAAGTTGCCATGGTTACCCGCATGCGCGGTCCCGCGTCTCTCCTCTAAGTGGAGCGGCGGGAGCAGGCCTCCACAACCCTCCAGCCGGCCTCGGCGGCGTGTCCGCCCTTATGGAGAGCCGTTTGTGCTCCGGGGTGCAGGGAAAGAGCTGGGCCGGGGCAGAGATTGTCCAGGACCGTGGAGTGTGGTATTCTCGTGTGGCGTTTCTCAGATCCTGGAGACAGAATCTGTCTCCCACGCTAAAATAATTATAGCCGGGAGAACAGAGAATACATCACTCCAGGTCCTTAACAGCCAGGAGGGTGTGTGTGTGCGTGCGTGCACTTCGGTCCCTGCCTGGCGCTGGCTTCTTCGAAAAGCACTTGCTTGTACCCGGTCATATGTGCAAGAGCAACGTTGCCTGAAGTGTCCTCTCACCTGTTGGCTGGATAGGGTGCGCCCAGGCCATGCCATCGGATGGGGAATTTCTGCTGGTGGGTTTTGGAGAGAATGGATAGGGATGGTGGGAAAATGATGGATCAAGGTGGGAGACAGAAGCCAGACCAAGAGGCCTTCTGGCCAGACTTCTCTCTACTCCTCAGAGACGGGCCCTCAGAGTGGGTAGGGGTGTCATTCTGCTCTCCGTCAGGCTTTGGGGGGACCCCCGAGGTATCCACGGTCCAGGCTCTGCTTGTGTGGCTCCGACACCAGCTGAAAAGGGCGGAGACCAGGCTGAGGGCCAGCTGTCTGCCCTGTTGCCACCTTCCTGGGGGTCTGACTGTGTTTCTCCCGTGGGGTGGATGGTTTCTGTGTCGGGGACCCTGAGGCCCAACGACTTGTGGGGTGTCTGCTCCCTGCTCTTCTTCTCCTCCCCCTGGAAGGCGGGAGCCGCCTGGGCTGTGTGGGGCTCAGCAAGTGAGAGTGGACGCAGGGACTGGAAGTGGGCAGTAAATTCGGGTGTTGGGGATGGCAGTGACAGAGGAGGGCCCTGGCGCTGGACCACGAGGTTGAGCATTCGCAGGGGGACCTCAGGGCTCATTTTCGGCCGGGACAGGGATCTGGTTTCCTTCCCTAGTGCCTGGCCAGCCGAGAGCAGAAAACCCCTCTGCGACTCCGTCCGAGCGCCTCATCTTCCCCTTCTCTCCCGGCCGGTCCCCGCTTGCTCGCTCCACGTGGTAAGCTGCATTCCTTCGGCCTGACTGGCTGGCGCAGCCCCTCGCAGGACCTGGCTCCTATCTTCATGCCAGTCTCACTTTTTCTGTTTCTGCGTGGGAGGTGATCTCAACTCTGGCATCTCCCCTTCGGCCAATTCATAAGCCTGTGGTTTGAGGGTGAGTGTTTTCTCAAGGAGACGTTTGGGGCGGAGGGAGCCCAGGAGCCCTGGGGTCTCCTCCGGAAGTCCTTCGTTAACGTGTGGCTGGCAGTGGGACGCTGAGGCCCAAGGGGACTCCGTTTCTCCTGGAGAATCCTAGGAGCAGCTCAGCCAGTCAGGTAGATGGCAAAGGCAAGTGGGGAGGTTCTGGATCCTTCCACAGCCCAGGGCAGAGCTGAATCATGGCTGTACCTAAGGTAGGTGGGCATTTGGAAGATCTCTGCACGTGTTCACGCAGAGGACGTGGAAAGCCTCCCTCAGAGCCCTTGCTCCTGGCTCCCTCTGGGCCTGACAGTCAGCACACATCTTTCACACTTTCGTGGGAGCCGTAATTAGCACGGATAAGGAAGAATGAAAAATGATGGATCCTGGTAGGTGTTGGCACACCTGTCTCCTGTATCGAAGGCAGGGGACCTGTCTCCCCCAGAATACGTGGGATGTTTCTCCACTCACTCTGGATTCTCAGTCCGTTGCTGGGGATTCTGATGGCTGCCTGGGCTGGGATGGGGACGGGGCCGTGTGCCTCGTTAGCCCTCTGCCCTGGCTGGGCCAGCTGGTGAGTGGCCCATGTGGGTTTCCGTGTTGCTAGCAGCCCCACTGGGTCCTGCTGTGGGGAGAGGGTACATGAGTGGGGCCGTGCTGTGGGCACGCTCTGTGCCCCAGGGCCTGGGGAGGCGAGCGCTGTCAGAGGGACGAGGAGCCTGCTGGTCATAGGAAAGCCACTATGGTTTCTAGCCTGGAAAGGAAATGGGCCCTGGTTCTGCCCCTGGGGTTGGCAGCAGCAAGGTGGCGCCCTGCGGGTTTTGTTGGGCTGTGCATCCAGCCATACCAGCTTCTTTCCCTCCAGCCTGGAAGTGAACGTTGGACTGTGTGCCACTGTTTCCCAGAACCAGAGTCAGCTGCCAAAGAGAGCAGACTGCCTCCGAAAGGGGGGTCTCCGATGTGTCTTTGGGCCACTCCTCTTTGCTGGGTGGTGAGTCAGGAGTAGGTGAGAGGGAGGAAAAAGTAGTAGGAAGGTGCTGGGCTGTTCTAGAAGATGCTGGACTATTCTGGAGGATGGCCTGTGGCTCCTCTAGAGGTGTGGCCCTCGGGCTGGCTGCGTCATTCCGAGTGTCAGGTAGCCCATCTCCAGGGGAGTCAGCTCGTGATTATTGATGCTAATGGAAAACAGAAGTGCCGTGGATAA
Organism: Equus quagga; assembly: GCF_021613505.1. Lineage (NCBI taxonomy): Eukaryota > Metazoa > Chordata > Mammalia > Perissodactyla > Equidae > Equus > Equus quagga. The sequence goes on along the minus strand of NC_060277.1, from coordinate 113,263,823 downwards.
TTCAAGATGGCAGATGAATCCATATTATTTATATTTAGCTTGTGAATGTGCTGCATATTTCTCTGCTGGCAGGTTGGGCTTCACAATTATATTTTGCAGAATCCAAGAATCTGCTGTCGGCGGGCCAAGGGCTGCCACCTTGCTCTCCCCGTAGGGGAGTTGTTGGAACGCACAAGAGCCCTCGTGACTTGGCAGCCAACTTCGAGTGAAGTGCCAGACCCATCCTTCCCAGGGCGGCCCTCCCCTTGCTGCCCGATTGGCACGCCACCTCTCCAAGGTCCCTACTGCCGACAAACCCCCTGTGGGAGGGGATTGGTTAAAACCGTTAAAAGAAAGAATCGTCTATTCAAACAGTGGGTTTTGTGCAGCTGTTTTGACGGATGTGGAAGGCTATCCACAATGCGTTGTGATTGGGAAAGGAAGACGACAGAACAATCTGTGTATGTTAATATGGAAACCTATGAATACATGTGCATTCTCTTGTCTACGTCGTGTATTCTTGGGGCTCATGACAGTGCCTGGCACACAGTAGGCACACAGTAGGCACTTGCGAGTGGTTGGAGCTCGGGGTGGGAGACTCAGTGAGGGGAAGGGTTCCTGTGTGGGTAGCACAGGGCCTGCTGGAGGAGCCGTGTATCTGTGCCCTGGAGCGATGCTTGGATACCGCAGAAGTTCCCCATGGGGCCTCTGACTGTTCACCTCTGGGGCGTGCCCCAGGGAGGAGTGCTGAGTGGGTGCGTCCTTGCATTTTCGGCGGGGGCCCCGGAAGGCCACAGGGCTGCCCCAACGTCCCACGTGAGCACCTCAATCTGGGCACGAGTGCTCTTTGGCACCAAAGTTTAAAAAATGCCCTTTCATTTCCAAGGTGCCTTACATCAGACATTGCATCGATTTACATTTTTATGTTTAACCAGTTGGCTGTGTTCACCTGCCCTCCCAGAAGAGCACCGTGGGGTCCCACGGACTCAGGGCCAGGAGCAGGGACCTTGAGGCTTCTGGGCTACGGAGGGTGTCTTCTCCATGCTCAAGGGCCAGGTGGCTGCCGCCTGGGGTGGTCGGTGAGCTCGCTGCGCTGGTGTGGGGTCCTGGGTGCCTTGATTTAAGTACCCAACCTGAATGAGTGGCTTCTCAAGTTGGCTTGTGGTGGGAGCAGGACGGATGGGGCTTGAAGAGGGGCCGGTGAATGGCAAGGAAAAGAAGCTTCCAGAGAACGTCTTGGGATCTGGAGACGATGGTTGATTTCCTTCTCTTTGGCCTGGGTACTTCTGGAGGGCCCTGCCCCACGGCTCCATATGCAGAACCTTCTAGAATGAAGGCCTTGTTCCTGGACTCGAACCCTCAGTCTCAGAAAGCTCCCATGGGTTTTAAGAAGCATTCTGGCACCGTCAGCTCTTGGATTCCTTCTACTTCCAATGACTAGCAGTGGAGGAAAGGGGCACAGCCTCTCACCTCCCTGGCATGTAGTAGGTGCTTAATAAATGTTGCAAGAATGAGGGGGGGTGGGGAGGGGCTGTCCTTTTGCCTGAGAAAGCAGATAGAGACAGCTTCATTTTCCTCAGTTACCTCTCTACCTCCATATTCCCTTGAACCTTAAAACAACTAACTTATGAAGAGGGATGGGAGGAGGGGGCAGGAGGGATGGGAGGAGGGAGCAGGAGGGAGGGGAGGAGGGGGCAGGAGGGACGGGAGGAGGGGGCAGGAGGGACGGG
>NC_060277.1:113087143-113262104 GCF_021613505.1 Equus quagga | reverse complement strand
GGGAGGAGGGGGCAGGAGGGACGGGAGGAGGGGGCAGGAGGGACGGGAGGAGGAGAGAGGGAGGAGGGAGGGAGTTTGATTGATGGATTCCCCAGGTGTCCGAATCCACCTGTGTGCCTCTCCTCCAAGTGGGTTTTGGTTTCTGTCCTGGGGCCTGCTGTTCCCGTCCTTCTCTTTCCTCTGCTGACCCTCGGGACTCGAGCAGGCTGGCAGGAGCACACGCGCTGGGCCAGAGCAAATGACCGTCTGTCCACGGCCGGGCCCTGAACTTGTGCCCGTGTGGCTGTTGGCTTCTGTTGCTTCTCCTTCCTCCTCTCGTCATTTAAAAAATCAAGACACAAGAAGAAAACTGGCATCGGGAGGGGGCACAGTCACACTGTAGAGTTATCTAAGGCGATCAGACCACTCTGGTCCCCAGAAATTGGATTATTTTAGAATTCCACTGAATTAAGGGAGGGTTCCTCTCTGTGGCTCCTGGCTCCCGGCCCCTTCCTCTCGCCGTCCCTCTGCTTGCCCACCCCTCCCTGCCAATGAAAGATTTTCTGGTGATGTCAAGGCAATGTGACCTGGTTCTGTAATAAAGAGGAGGCTTATTAGAATTAAGGCCTAACAGCGTTAAAAAAGCAATCTTTGCAAGATTGAGGCCACAGGGGAATTGTAAATTCTCAGCAAAGACCTCATTTAAGCGTTGGAATAAAAACTAGACACGCATGTGCGGGCGCGCACACATGAAGGGATCCTCGAAAAACAAAAGAAGCCTGGTTAAAAGAAAAAAAGAGAGCAAAGGGGAGGGGGGAATCGGGGCAGATGGAGGGACGGCCGGGACTCTGCCCCGGTCCTTCGTGGGGTCTCCCGGCGGCGTTTGCCTTCGAGGAGTGGGCTGTCGATGACACGTCGTCCTGGGCAGCTTCCCGCTCTCCGCACCTGTGCCTCTCCTGGAGCAGTACCCACCCACATCCGTCCCCTGAGGGCCGGGTACCGCGTCCTCCCCCTGTGCCGGGAGCCATCACTCTGGGCTGAGGGACCGGGTGCCTCCTCTCTCTGCTGGTGTCCAGGTGGTCACATTTCTCCTCTGGTTGTTGCTGCTGCTAAGCAGGCTGTGGGCTGGAGTCTGCCAGAGCAGGGGTGCTGGGGCCGGAGGAGCAGGGGTACAGGGTCAGGGGAGCAGGGGCGTGCCTGGCTCCCTCTGGGCAGGGAGGGGTGAACTTAGGGAATGCAGCCTCAGAACTGAGCCCAGAGTGATGCTGTCAGGGGAGGAGAAGGTTCTGGATGTGGCGAGGCCGTGGGAACCTTCGCCCGTTGTCTCAGTCCGTTAGGGCCACTGTAACAGAACAGCTCAGGCCGGGCTGAAAACCGCAGGCACTCGTTCCTCCCAGTCCTGGGGGCTGGAAGGCTGTGATCAAGGTGCCAGTGGACTCGGTGTCTGCTGAGGGCTCCTCCCAGCGCAGAGCCGGCAGCTCGCGTGGGGGAAGGGGCGAGGGAACTCTCTGGGGTCCCTTCTACAGGAGCACTAATCCCGTTCACGAGGCTCCTCTCTCAACCTACTCACCTCCCAAAGGCCCCGCCTCCTGACCCAAAACCTCAGGGTTAGGTTTCAACATGGGAATTTTGGGGAGACACAACCACCTGTCAAGGGTCACTTCTTGCAGTGACTAGTCTCATGGCGGAGGATACCTGAAAAGCTGGCCCTCAAGGGATGGGCTGGGGGCTGGGGGGTGGGTACAAGGCACACGTTCTCCCAGAAATAGCAGCTTTGGTTTGGGCCTGCCGGGACCAGCTCTGGAGGGCGTGTCTCCAGCATCCACACTCCTCTGCCCCCCACTTTCTCTGTGGGGAAGAGCTCGCTCAGGTTGCTAACAGAGCAGCCGGAGGTGTGGGGAGTCAAGGCACCAAGAGCAGCCCTCCACCCCACCCCGGGGGCCCGGTCAGTGGCAATCCTCCCTCAGCCTCCCCACCTTCTCAGGGACGGGGCTGTCTCCGTGTTTCCCCAGGGGGGCCCATGGATGGATCCCCAATTGCCCATAGGGCCACGAGTTTGATGATACTATACATAAACGAACACACACACATGCGTGTCCACATACACACACGGCTGTCCGTCCACCCCATCTCAGGCCGTGCTTCAGGGGCTCCAAGCTGACGCGGGGACTCCACAGAAAACTCGTTAGTGTTCTGGGCTGAATTCAGGAGGAGCGAGGCCGGCCCAGGAGGGAGGAGTGGGACGGGGCCCTTGGTAGCCATGGCGCCGCTTTCCTCACTCTGGGCCACGCTGGCACACAGCAGGTGCTCAATACACACCTGTCGCCTGATGAGTCTGGACACGGGTGTGCACGCCTGGGTGGAGCCTGGCTCGGGGCTCTTACTGTTGGTGCCAAGACTGGTCATGGTGCCCTTGCCCCTACGAAATCTAGGACAACAAAGCGGTCGGGACCAACGCTCTGAGTCGGAGGAAAAGTGAAGCCCCCGGAGCAGGTGGGCCCAGCCCAGCGGTGACTCCCAGAGCCTCGGGCCCCGGCCACCCTGCCCCCGAGTGGACATGGAGCTGTGGAGGCCAGCTGCCGGGAGCCCCGTGCAGATGCTCAGGGGTCTCTCTCGGTGCTCCTCTCCGGGGGGACTCTTCACCCCCAATCTGATTCCGCACCCTGAGGCAGTGAGGTGGGAAGTGGGCACAGCTGGGCTGGGTGGCGCCCCTCCTCCCGGCAGGACCTCAGAGGGGCTTGTCTTCAGAGGCTGCTCACCGTCCTCCTTTGTGCCCCCCGGAAGTGGCCCCTGGGAACTGCGGCAAGTCAGCTCCAGTCTCGAGCCCCGTCTTCTCAAGAATCCACTGAGGATTTCTTTGAGGTTCGGGGAGGGGGTTGAGCTGGCTCTCTCCCATGACGTGGGTCACAGTGAGAGCGTGTGCGTGTCCCGTGTCTCCCCTTCCTCTCTAGGGGGAAAGGGAGCCTCTGAGCGGCAGGGAGAGGAGCTGAGCATCCGAGCAAGGCGGGTGCACCTGTCCGTCACCTGCCTCACTGTCAGGGCCACGCGGCCAAGACGACCTTCGTTAGTGTCCTTGACCTTCTCCTTTCTTTCCTGGGGCAGCCCTGTGAGGTGACCTCCTCAGCCCCACGTTCTAGCCCCGCAGCCACCTGGGATGGCAGTTTGCAGCTGGGGCTGTGGAAACCCCAGGGCTGGGGAGGAAAGCACAGGCCTCACCGTGGTCACAAATAGCCTGCAATTTTTGGAAGCTTCTCTGTGCGAAGAAGGAGCTTTCAGCTGCGCAGGAATATTGGTTGCCTCCTAAACAAAGGGCAATTACAGCAATCCCCCGCTTTTGTCGGCTTCAGAGGAGCTGGAGTTGGTCCCTCCGCCCTGGTACTCACCCCCTTCAAAGGACAGGCCCAGAAAGTTCCAGAATAACTGCTCCTTGTTTACAGCGTCTGTCTGCCTGTCCCTGGGCCCTGTCACCTGGGGTCCTCCTCCTGGGCCTTGAAAGAAAGGGCGGTAACTGAGGAGTGGGTGCGACCTGTGGGGGGTGCGGGTGGGGGATTAGATGGGAGGGGGCGGGGGGATGAAGGTGAGACAAATTGAGGATTTCTCTCTGGGGCTGCTGTGCCCCGCCCTCTAGGGAACGCACAGGGAGGGGGCAGCCGGCAGGGCCTTCCCCTCGTCCTCCTTGTTGTTCTTCCGAGGGCTCCCTTTTCCGAAAGCTGTCATTTTACATTAACCGCTCACTGGGGCCGTCCGTTCTCACCGCCAGCATCTCCTCTCAAACACCGGCTGGGCCCTGGACTGCTGGCCCTCCCCACCTGGCGGGAGCCGGGCCTTCATGAGGCCTGAAAGGACAGACTCCCCTGTGCGGGCGGACGATGCAGGACAGATGGAGAGGGTGCCGGCGTGTCAGCCCCGTCCGCCTGCCCTTCTCGGGCCCTTGTGCAGGGTCCCCAGCTCCTCCTGTGCGAGGCCCACATGGCCCCCCCGCCCCTGGGAGGCTCACGGGAACCTGGGGAGGAGGGAGAACTGTGTCTCCCCAGAAGGGTACGTTGAAGTCCTAACCCCAGTGCCTCTGCAAGTGGCCTCGTTTGGAAACGGGGTCTTTACAGGGGTGGTCAAGTTAAGGTGAAGCCATTAGGGTGGGCTCTGATCCAATACGACTGGTGTCCCCATAAAAAGGGGACATTCGGACACAGACATGCACACAGGGTACGGCCGTGGGACTGGAGTGAGGCGTCTATAAGCCCAGGGACACCGACGATGCTTGGCAACACGTGAGGCCAGGAGAGGGGCCCGGGGCAGCTCCTCCTCCGAGCCTCTGAGGAACCGGCGCCGCCCTCGCCTCCATCTTGGCCTTCCCACTGAGAGGGCGTGATCCCTGGCGTCTGAAGCTCCGGGGATGGTGCTTTGCTAGCGCCACTGTGGGACACTCGCACAGCCACCCCAGAACACTTGCACAGCTGCCTGGGAGGCATTTCCCAGGTCAGCACTGGGCTTTGGGGTGGGGAGTCCTGCAGGCTCTCTTTGCTTCTTGGGAGACAAACCGCGCTGCTGGGGGCAGCGTGGGGCATAGCTTACAGACAGGGTGGTAAGGGGCTTGCAGGTTCCTTCCTAATGGGGCCGGTTGATCAACACATCAACGACCACACATTTTCCTGTCTGAGGAAGGCCCTGTGCCGGGCACCTGGAGGGGCCTAAGAAGGGCTCCACACCAAGCCTGCCCGTGGGGGTCTTCAGTCAAAGCCTGAGATGAAGCCTGGGAGGTCTTCCTGTAGTAAGAGTCCCAGGAGGAGGAGAAGGTCTATTGCCAAGTGGAAGAGAGCATGCGTGAGAAAGTGCCCAGCGTGGGGCCTGGCCTGCGTTAAGGCTGAAAAACGTTTGTTTCTGAACGTTACTGTGGGCTCAACAGCCAGAACTAGACGTTCCCCCGCGACTCCCCACCTGGAAGCTCCTACTCATGCTTCAAGACCCAACTCAGATGTCCCCTTCTCCCATGAAGTGGTCCTGCCCGGATTCCTCCAGGGGCTCCATCTGTTCTCCCACAGCCTTCCTCCAGCCTCCAAGTGGGACCTGCTCGGGGTTGTATGATTTCCTGGGGACATATCCCGTTCTTCCTCTGGGTGCTCAAGCCTCTGCCTACTGCCAGGTTTCTCAAGGTCTGGTCCCTGGGCCCCCTGCACCTGAAACACTGCGTTTCTTGAGAAATGCATGTTCCCAGGCCAGACCCCCCGCCCCCCCAGCCATCAGAGTCAGCAGTAAGTGGCTCCCCAGGTGATTCCAAAGCCCACGCCTTTTGAGATGGGAGGCGGGTTTAGGTGGCATCCAGGCTGGCTTCTGAGGTGTCGAACCTGCCTGGGGCTTGTGGAAGAGGCTTTTGGGCTGGCCCGCTGCTCCAGGGTGGGGTCCTGGCCTGACCAGGTGACTTGCACAGTCCGGGGCAGGGGGATCTGGTGGCCCAGGAGTTTGGTAGGCGCAGTGGCGTTCTCCTGGTCATGACCGCGATTACTTCTCTCCCCCACCTCGCTCTCCTGAGCAGAAGGATTGGCCCATTTCTGTGGTCATTACCACAGGTGGCTCCAAGTTGGGATTACAAAAGCAGGAGCTGTGGTCCCGACGTGCAGGTGCATCTGCACAAAGCTGCACAGAGGAGGTCTTGGGACCAGGCTGTCTCTGATGTGCTGTGCAGCATTGCACACCTCTGGCCCTGCATCCCTCACAAGAGTGATATGAGGACCGCACGTGCCTGAGAGACTCATCACCTCGGGAATGTTCCCTTCTCCTCACGCCGTCTCCTTGTTCTCGGGCTGGAGGGGGCTTGGAGAGCTGTGCACCAGAGGCGGGGTGTTTGGGGTCTCTGGTGTCCATCCTTCTGCCTTGCACGCACCTGCTCCAGTATTTTTGGATCTGGCCAGTTGTTGAGTTGATTTCAAACGGCCTTGCCAGGACCAGTTTCTCCATCTGCAGCAGCCAAAGGAATTTCTTTTACCTCTAGCATGGAATTTTCCCAGTTGTTTTAAATAAGTTTCATTCATTTGTGCTTGGCATTCAGATGAGAATTGCCAGCCTCGCACGGATGCAAATTCAGAATCCTAAAAGGAATATTGACGGCACGTGCAACCACATCGTCATCGCTCGGGCAATCAAAGGCCCTCGCTGCCATCGGAGGGAAAGGCGGCATTTGAAAAGCTGCAGGGAACACTGACAAACAAAACCAGCCTCGCTGGAGAAGCCTGGAGAGGATGCTTCTGAGAACTCTGCTGGGACGTTTCAACAGCTCTTTACATTTTGGATTGAAAATATATTGAAAGAAAAATTTAAACCAAAGATCTTACCAAGCAAGTCAATTAAAAACTGTACCAGACTGGATCCAGCTGCATCTCCTTTGGGTTCTGTCTACCTCTGAGAGGCAGGAGGAGGTTGTGGAGTGTCTTCACGCCTTCAGGAAGGAGAGTGTATCAGTTAGCTACTGCTGCATAACAAATAAGCCCCCAAACTTGGTAGCTTGTAACAGCAGTTGCTTCTTCTTGCTCCTGAGTCTGCAGGTCTGGGTACTTCTGCTGATCTGGGCCGTGCTGGACTCACTGGGCCGTGCTCTGGGCTCACTCATGCGTCTGTGGTCATTTGGTGGGTGGGCTGGAGACTGGCTGGACTTGGTGACTGGTTTCTGCTTCACGTGCTTTTTGTCCTTCAGAAGGCGAGCTCAGGCTGGGTTCCGAGGCAGAAAATGAAGGTGAGCAAGGCCTGTCGAGGCCCAGGCTTGGAGCTGACATAGTATCACTTCCAGTGCATCTTTGGCCAACATGTCGGGAGGCTCCCCACCACCATTCCAGGGTGAGGAAACAGGCCCACCTCTTTGAGGGAGCAGCTGTGAAGTCCTATTGCAAAGGGAGTGTTTACTTGAAAGTGCGAACAATCCGGGATGTTTTTACAATCGGTCTACACAGAGTGGAACATTTATGCTGGGAATTGATCCAGTCTTGAAGGCATGGCTGGGGCGATGGGAAGGCTGGTCTGTGGGCACTTTAATTTGGCCTTGAGGGGTCAAGGCTGCCAAGATGTACGGAGAATGAGCCGGTGGAGGATCTTGTCCCAACTCGTCTAGCCATCCAGGCCCAGCTTGAGCCTCCACTGAGCTGGTCCGGACATTGGCTTTCCCTCCTCAGGGCCTGGTGCTCGCCTGTCCACACTGAGTCATGCCCTGGGCTTGTCCTCTCTACTGGCCCTTGACTGTTGGGGTAACGGGTGCCTTGATCCTCTCTCTGCTTTCCTGGGGTTGGGACCTCAGCCTCCCCAGGGCTTCAGCCCCCCCCAGGTCCTAACTCAGGCAGCCCCTCCTCCTGCGTTGCCTCCATCTCCCCTGGACCGTTTCAGGGACATCCTCTTCAGACTCGGCAGGTCCAAATGCCTAGGCCTCCCCTGATCCCGGTCCTCTCCGTTTCAGAAGATAGCACCTTTGTCCCCCGTTCCCAACTCGTGCACGCCAGAGGCCTGGGACTCCTGCTGTCATCTCCATCTCCTTCAGCTCTGTTCACTTCTCTCCTTTCCCGCAGACTGCCTTCTCTGGCCTCGCCTGTGTCCGACGCTCCCACCTGCCCTGACGGGCTTTGGCTGCAGAGTGGGAAATGGATTAGGGGTGGGGTGGACAGAACATCTTTGAAAAATGCACATCGGATCATGCTGATTCAGTGCTTAAAATGCTTTAATGGCTTTCCCTCGTTCTCAGGACAAAGACGAGAATCTTTAGGGCTTCTTCTGGCTGACCTCAGCAGCCACCCCTGGAGCCACCTTTCCTCCTGGCCTTTCGGTTGCTCAGAAAGGCTGCACTCTTGGGTGCCTCGGGGCCTTTGCACAGGTTTCCCCCTGCATGGAGGCTCACTCTTCTTCTGCACCTTTCCCTTGTCTGCAGTCCCAGCCTCGTCTTCGGAGCTCAGCTGGGATGGCACTGCTTTAAGTAAGTGTTCCTCAGCTGCCCACGCTGGAGGGCCCAGTTTGCTTTCCCTTTGCCCTTCATAGGTTTCCCTGTAGCTGCCATGCAGTCCCTGTGGGGCATTACTTGATGTCTGTCTGCCCTCTGTAAGACCACGGACACTCAGACTCAGTCATCACCGTGTCTCCAGAAACCACCGTGGCACCTGCCCCCCAAAGCTCAACTGATGGTTGAGATCAGCGAATGCACATGTCGGGGACTTCCACGCACGCCAGCTCATCGGGTCCTGGAGCAGCCCGGTGAGCTAGGCATCACTGGCCCCGCCTTACCGAGAGGAGACCGAGGCTTGGGGAGGCCAGGGTTACAGGTGAGGGCCAAGTGTCGAGTCCATGCCTCCCCAGCTGGAGCACGTCCCCTCCCTGCGCACCCGGGGCTGACTGAGTGGAGTCCTGTTGTGCGGGAGCCGGGTGGCTGTGAGGACGGTGTTGGGTTTAGCCTTCGGTCTGTTGCGGTTGACTGTCTGGTGAGGGGAGAAGCTTTTAAATCTGTGAAACGTGATGTGCAGAGGGGGACTGAGGGGGCCCTTGGCTGGTGGGTAGAGTCTGGATCATCAAAGAGAGGAGGAGGAGGAGGAGGCAGAGGGAGAGGAGGAGATGGTGGGCTCGGGCTGGGAATGGGTGGTAGAGGTGGCCCTGGGCGAATTCCAGGAGGGACGAACCGTGCAAGGAAAGGTGTGGCGGGAGGCCCGGGCATGCAGCCTGCAGGACACGGGGGAGACGGGGCTGTGACGCACGGCGTCGGCAAGTTCTCAGAGCTACCATCAGGAGGGCATCAGGGCAACATGACCCTTGGGGCCAAGGGTCCTGTGGCCTTAATCCCCCTTTTAGAGAAGAGGTCAACAGAGGAGTGATGGCAACAGATGGCGGTCCAGTACGGCTCACGATGTCAGCGGACACCAAGGCCACACCCGTGCCCTCCATTGACCAGCTTCCGCGACGTTTCCTGGCGGCCCATTTACTACATGGCCCGTCTGCAGCCTGCTCCCCAGCTCCCACTCTCCCCCTCTGTTTCTCAGAGAAGAAAACCAGCCTGAAGCTTGGCCCTGCTCACCGTCCCACTCCCCTGTTTCAGCATCTACCCGCCCCCGCCCCGCCCCAGGCGGATCCCCAGGCCCAGAGTTTGCACAACAGCCTTTTCCTGGGGCTGTCCCGGGAAGATGACATGTGGATATCAAGCCCCCCAGAAAGCGGCGGTGGCTCTTGGTTCTGGAGCAAACGGGCTGGTTCAGCGCCCCCTCCCATGCAGGCTTTTCCTGGGGGAGCAACAGGCCGTCCGCCTGGCAGCTGGGCCTGCACGTGTGTCTAACGCTGCATGAGGGGCAGGCCAGCCCCAGGGCCGGGCACAGGAGTCTGTGCCTTCACCTCAGGGCAGGACCAGTCGGGGTCCCCACGGGCCCGGAAAACAATTAGGCTAAGGTGGGAGTGGGGAGCAGAGCCGGGCAAGAGGGAAACAGGGACACAGGCCTGTTCTACTCAGAGGAAGCGGAGACGAGACAGGGATGCGTGGGGACCGTGTTCCAGAGAGCGACACTGGGGAGGCTTTCGGGGGGCCGGGAGCCTGAACCGCAGCCGACCCTGCCAGCCCAGTGCTCTTGGGCGGCCGTAGTGAACCGGGCAGTTGGTGGCCCGTGTGCCGCAGCTGTGCATCACGGGCACGTGGTCATGGTGTGAGTCCTGCCGACCGCTGCAGACAAAGCGGAATTCTGGAATGATCCACCCCTCGCTCAAAACTCGCACGCCAGGCAAATCCCATACCAGCTACCTGTGCCTCTGGCTTTCCAAGAAGATGCACGTAGGTTGACATTTTTATGTTATTTTATTATTTAAAGCCAAGCCAGGCGGTTCCTTTCCCACAGACGTTGTGGACTCAAAGGACGTCTCCCGACGGTCTCCTGTAGAGGATGTGGAAAGTGCACGTGGAGGCAGGCACAGGTTTCCTGGCCCAGAGGGGGTTTCTAGCCTTCCCCTCGTGCCCCCAAGGAAAGGGAGGGTCCTGCGTGCAGGCACTTGACAGCCACCTCCCGCTGTGGCTGTACGTACAGAGGAGGAAGTGGAGGCAGCGCTCACCCCCAGCCTCCACCTCGGTTCAGGGTTTGCTCTGCGCTGGGTGCTTCCGATTAACCAGGAGGTGTCTGAGGATGAGACGCGTGCCTCGGGGTTCCCAGAGCTGGTGTGCTGACACAGCTTCTGCTCTCGGGGACCGTGTGGTTGCGCGGCATCACCGAAACCCCCGGTGGGTGAGGTAGGCCAGAGGGAAGCACCGCCAGGGGCCCTTTCTGTTGGACAGGTTTCGGCCACCCCGCCCCCTGCAAACATCCGGCAAGCCAGCCAGTTCTCAGGCCCAGGAAGCCAGGACACGGGGGCCAGGTGGAGGGGCAGCGGGATCCCGAGCCGAGCGGATGCTTATTTTTAGGAGCTCGTGGGCACTGCGGCCCATGCTGGGTCTGCACAGCGGTCCCCACAGACCCATCCCCTGTGGCAGTGGTCCAGAGCTGCCCTTGTGCCAGGGACCTAGGCCATGGGTCAGAGGTTTGGCATGAGGGTTCTTTGGCACGATGCTGCCTCGGTCCAGAGAGCGTGGTACCCCAGTCTCCCTGATGCCGGTCCCTGCCCCCCATCCCCCTCTCCAGCTCCTGCCTCCCAGTCCCCGGGTTTTCCAGGGAGGAGGCGGGTTGACCAGCTGCTCCAGGAGCCCGAGCCAATTCTGAAACTGGCAGGCATGATAAGCCACAAGATGTGCGTGCCGGCAAGGGGGATCTTAATTGGCCAAGCCTGCGCCCGTCGCTTTAACACTGTACTTTTGCAAACTTCTGCCTCTTATCAAGGGACCTTGGCACTAGAAATACCAGAGGTTTTTTTTTTTCCCCCCACGTAATAGCATTAAAATGGTTTTTAATTGAGTTCCTTTCTCCAGGTTCGATGATAAATTTTAAATCGTCAAGCTCAGAGAGGTTTTTGGATGATGCCCCTTTTCCAGGTTGTCTCGTCTGGCTGAGTCCACGTGGGTGCGTGAAGACTCCACCACCTCCTTTCTTCTTTGGGGATGGGCCCCTCCCCTGCTGGGAGCGCCAGTGTGCCCCATTTGTAGCAGCGGGTTCCTGGGGCAACCCCAGATACCAGGATCTCAAATGTGTTTCTCGCTCCCCACTTTTCCGTTCTAGCCAGAATTCTCGGGAAATCTAATTTTTGGGAGTTTCAATCTTGGGAATTGGAAGAGGGACGTTTTCGGCCCCAGCTCTCTCCATCCTTGTCACAGCCAAGCCCACTCTCGGGCTTCGCGCGAGAAGCTGTGATGGGAGCCTGACCTGGGGCATTTCCCGGAGGAGGGAAGAGCGTGGACGCTGCTTGCCTGTAACGTGCTGCCAGTGTGTCGTGTTCCACAGGGTTGGGCGGCCCCCTCCATCCTAACCGGGCTGGGGCTCCCATGAACCCCCTTTTAATGATGGATAAGTGGACGTTTAGATGGGTCATGCTGTGGCCAGATGAGAGGCGATTAGTGGCATCTGGGGCCAGAGCCGAGGGTCTCTGTGTCAGTCAGCGTTCTCCAGAGAAACAGGACCGCTGGGATGACTTTGTATGACTCCGTCTCCATCCATATCCGTATCATCTATATCTGTATCTACGTCTGTATCTATCAAGAGACTCATTTTAAGGAATTTGCTTGCTTGATTACGGGGCTGGCAAGTCCGGAGTGGCTAAGGGGGCAGGCAGGCGGGCGGGCAGGCCGGTGGACAGGATTTGTGCTGCAGTTGGAGGCGGGATGTCTTCTCTGAGGAAACCTCAGTGTTTGCCCTTAAGGCCTGCAACTGATTGAGCGAGGCCCACCCACCCACATTATCGAGGGTTCTCCTTTACTTAAAGTCAACTAATTATAGATGTGAGCCGTAACTGCACAATACCTTACGGCGACACCTAGATCAGTGTGGCACTGAATCACTGGGACTATGGCGTGGCCAGGTGGACGCATGAAAGTGACCATCACAGTGTCCCAATGGGCTCCCAGCAGGCCTGGTGACTTCCTCTCGGCAGCCTGATCGGGAGCACGGGTCTGCTCAGATCACAGGAAAACCTTGAAATAACATGCAGACCCTGGGGAGTGGGCCAGACTAAAAATAGCGTTCGATTTGCTGGGCGGGCCTGGCCCTGGGCAGGGCCCTATCTCCACCGGAAGGTGGGAGTGACCCCACCCCAACCTGGCATTCAGACAGAGGTGCCCCAGTTCTCCGAGTTTTAGCCTCATTTTGACTTGCTTTTTTCCAAGGTGAGTGATGGACATTTAAACTGCTCTTTTCTTTCTCTACTCACGCTCTTCTCTGAGCTGAAGTCAGTAATATTTTTTAAAAATAAATCTGATCTTGTCACTCCTGTGTTTGAAATCCCTCAAAGGGCTTCCCGTGGCTTTTGGAAGCTGGTTCGAGCCCCACAGGGCCGCCTGGCCCCGCCTGCGTCCCCCTGCACCTCCGACCTCTCTCCTTCCCCTTGGGCCCTGTCAGCCTCCTCCCGGTCCTCAGCCTCAGGGCCTCCCTCCCTCTTTCGGTAAGCTGTCACCCCCGACATCCACTTGTTCAGAACCCCCTAGCTTTGGGACCCCCTGCCCCCTATGGCGTGTCCTCCAGCACTCCGTTCCCGTCCCCTGCAGAGCTCAAGGCTGGGAACCAGCCCGCTGCTCAGAGTGTGGTCCTCGATCGGCAGCATCCGCTCACCTGTGAGCTGGCTAGAGATGCAGAATCGAGGAGGGGCTGCCCCAGACCTGCTGACTCAGAATCTGCCCCTTGGCAAGATCCCGTGTGGTTTGGGGTGCATTCACAGTTTGAGGAGGACTCCGCTGACCACCCCAGGAGGCTGGCACCTCGCCATCTTGCTCACCACTGTTTGTCCAGCCCCAGCCTAATAGCTGCTCAACGAATTTTGTTAAATGAACATGGGAATGATTTAAGCAGTCCCCTGGATCTCCCTTTTTGGATCTCTTTCCTGCTCGCCCTGCGCCCTAGAACCATTTCCGGCTTCTGATGGACAGCAGGCCCCGGGGCCCACGCCCTTTCTTCACGCGGTTCAGAAGCGGGAGTTGCTGTTTCTCTCCTCGCGGTTTCTCCGCCTGGCCCTCCGCCTCCGCAGTCTCGTTTGTTCCTAGAGAATGTCGTCCTTGGCCGGGTGGAGCAGGGGACGGACACTGACCTCCCTCCAGCTGGTACGCGCTCCCCTCTGTCCTGGTTTGGCTTCCCCCTCTGGCAGATTCATCAAGAAAACCTGAACCTCGATGGGGATGGGAGTCAGGTGATGCTGGGGGAGTGGGAGGGGGTTGCCGGTGGGGAGGGAGAACATTCCAGAGGAAGATGGGAAGGCGGAAATAATCACTTAGACCCAACCGGGAGCTCTGGCAACACATCTAGGCTTGAATCATCGCATTGGAAAATCCCAGATGTGGTTTTCTTAGCGGCAGTCATTCACCTCAAGTGGCCGCAGCTGTGGGTTGGCGCGGGCCGGCCTGTTAAAGGGACAGGTGCCTGTTCTCCCCGCCCCTGGGGAGGGGGCCTGCAGCGAGCTAGTGCCGAGCATCACCCGGCCTCTCTCCTCCCAGCCCCTCCCCGCAGGCCCGGGCGGCCCCCAGAGGAACCTGACTGCATCACTCGAGGCCAGTGGAGGCTGGTGTGTGGCCAGCATGCACAGGCAGCCGGGCTCACCTGCACCGGCCTCCTCACCTGCCTTGATTCACGCCCTTGTCTTTCCTTTTGGTCTGTCGCAGGCCCTGAGGAAGTATTTCTGGTGCTCTGGGAGGGAGGGCAGATGCTAGGGTGGCCTGGGTTGGCCCTGCCCCTCCAGGAGGCTCTAGTGGAGAGGGAGCAGAAAGGAGGTGGAAGCGACCGAGGTACAGGGGAGAAAGAGGTCATGTGCCATGGGGTGGAGGGTTGCAGATAAAATCCAGGAGGCCCAACTGAACTTGGATTTCAGATAAATAATACTTGTTAGGATAAGTATATCCCAAGTGTCCTATGGGATATACTTACACTAACGGTTCTGTTGTCTATCTGGAATTCACGTTTGACTGGCCGTGCTCTACTCTTATTGGCTGCATTTGGCAGACTCCCCCTTCCCCCAGGGTTTGGGGTGGGCAGGGTGCTGGATGGGGCCCCTGGGGAGGGAGGGGCTCTGTCGGTCAACTTTGTGCTCTCCTGTGTTTTGGTCATTGTTCTAGGCCTCAGAGCCACCGTGTGTGGCCGTGGGTTTACCTGGCCTTGCTATTCCCTGCTGCGATGGGGGCAGAAACAGGCACATCTGAAAACTGCTGTAGGCAACAGAGGAACAGGACGGACTGACTTCCCCACCCGCAGTTAATGCTTGAAAAATAAGCGGGCGACAGAGCCCCACTGGGATCACCTCCTGAGGACGGGGCCCGGCTCCGGGGTCTTTGAGCTGGACTTGGCCCTGCCCCTGCCCGACCCCACTTCTCCCTCCCCCAGCCCACTGACGTGGCCAAATGCCTTCAGGGCCACCAAGAAGGGGTGGTGGGGCCCGTGGGGGGCTCAATGGGAGTGAAGCCGGCCTCGGTGCCCCAGGAAGTATTTGTAGGCTCCGTCAGTTGATTAAATTAATGAGGGGTTTGAGCTGGGGGCTGGCATGATCGAATCTGCTTTTTCAGAAAGGCGCTCTCTTGGGAGAGAGGAGCAGGGGCTGCAGGTGCGGGGCAGACATGATGTCTTCACTCCGCACCCTTTGTCCCAGCTCGTCGCGGGTGTTGAGCAAACGTGTATGGGAAGAAGGAGCCATGGGGATGGGGAGCCCCTGCTCCCGGGGGTGGGGGTGCTGCCCTGGGCTGGTTCTGTCCACTGGGAGATCCAGCGGGGTGTGGACTGTCCCCTCTCTGGGCCTCTGCGAGTTTCCTCTTGGGGCAGAACGGGGCCAGGCAGCCCGGGGAGCGAGGGGTCCTTGGGGCTCCGAGGGGCAGGAGGAGGAAGCCAGGCTCTGCCCAGCAAGTTCATGTGCGCCCGCCCTTGGCCACGTCACCCGCACCCAGACTAACTGGCAGCCTTCACTTGATGTGAGGCAGTGAGATAAAATGAGATCCCGCGTCAGAGACTTAGAACTTAATTAAAACTATATATCTCCACTGTAATGCTCCAGGCTTGTTACAACCTGATAAAATTATTCTAACACACTTCAGTTTCAGCCGGAGTTTCTGTGATGGAAGGCCGGTCCTCGGCTGGGCTCGAGGAGCAAGGCAGGACTCTGAGCCAGGACCACCACTCGCCTCCGTTCTGAGACAGGCGCGATCTCTCCTCTTTCCATTACTTTGGGATGTGTATTTAGAAACCACAATGCCGATCCTTTAGAGAACTCAGAGGGGCCAGGAGACCCCGGGATTCCTCAAGGAGCTCGGCTGCCTGATGCCGCCACATCATCCGTCCAAAGGGTGAGACTGGAGTAACGAGAAACATCCTTTTCAACGAGTGAACAGCAGCTGGGCCGGGCAGGGCAGGCGGAGCGGCTCACAATGACCACCTGACAGATTAACTTCGTCACAGCTCTTCTGGCTCCGCTCCCTCCTCCTGCCTCTCTGCTCTATAGAGAGTTCCTGCCCCCAGGGCCCCCTCATCCTACAGGCAGCCCCTTATCTGTGATTTGCAGGTTTCTCCATCCTTCCTAAGACACTACGTTCTGTTTTCTACCAGCAGCCCATGGGGCCACGAGCTGTGCTGAGCAGCCCGGCCCACAGGCTCGCTCCTGGAGAGCTGAGGCTGCACCAGGCGATGCTGCTGTCCCGGGCCTCCGGGCCACTGGAGAGCCTGTGACAGACACTGACTGCAGGGCTCCGTCCTTGCCTGGGGGCCCAGGGTCTTGGGGGGCGGTGAGGGGACCTGTGAAGTGTCACTTTGAGAATGCCGTCCAGGCGATTCTGAGGGGCAGGAGGGCTGGGGAGCCAGCAGCAGCCACTGTTGGTGGGAAACATCACTCATTCACAGACGACTTCGGAGGTGCAGGCACCTTGTCGGCTCAGGAATTCCGAAACGGCTGTTGTGCTGTCAGTAGGGGGAAGGGCAGACAGAGGAGAGGGTAGTGGTGGTGTCTGCCCATCTGCCTATCTGTCCGTCTGTCTGTCCATCTGTCTGTCTGGGCACTCATCCACCCACCTGTCCATCCATCCATCCACCCATCCATCTATCCTTCCATCCACCCATCCATACATCTATCCATCCATCCATCCATCCATCCATCTATCCATCAAACACCCTCAGAAGTTGACCTTGGCCACCAGAACATCTTGCATCTGGTGCAATGTTTGCATTCACCCCTAGGCAGCAAATGGAATAAATGCAGTTTGTGGGATTAAAGAAAGAAATCTGCCTGCATAGACCTGAAAGGACTGGAAGCCAGGTCTCCAAGAGATGAGCGCACACCCATGTTCATAGAGGCGTTGTACACAGTAGCCAAAGGTGGAAACAGCCCAAGCGTATCTGGGATACAGATGAATGGTTAAACACGATGTGGTCTGTTCGTACAATGGAATACTATTCAGCCATGAAAAGGAATGAAATTCCGACACATGGTACAACGTGGATGAACCTTGAAATCATGATGCTCAGTGAAGGAAGCCAGACTGAGAAAGACGGATACTGTATGATTCCACTTACGTGAAATGTCCAGAATAAGCAAATCCGCAGAGAAAGAAAGTAGATTAGTGGGTGCCAAAGGCTGGGGGAGGGGGAATAGGGAATTATCGCTTAATGGGGACAGAGTTTCTGTTTGGGTTGATGAAAAAGTTTTGGAAGTAGATGATGGTGATGGTTACACAACAATGTAGATGTACTTAACGCCACTGAATCGTACGCTTAAAAATGGTTAAAATGGCAAATTTTATGTTACATATATTTTACCACAATAAAAACATTGCAGAAAAGAAAAAGAAAAAAGAAATGTACTTGCACGAATCGTGAGCGTTTCCTTTGCCTCTTCCGCAGCGGCTGTGCGGCTGGGGGGTGGGCTGCGGAGAAGGCAGAGGGAGGCAGCCCCTGTCCCCTCGGCAGGTGCCCGCCCGTGTCTGAGGCTCTGGGCGGTGGGCCCAGGGGCTCACTTGCTCAGCTGCACCCTGGAGCAGGGTTTGGGGGCCTGGCAGATTTGCCCTCGGGGCTGGTTTATGAGCTGGATTCCGGGTTATGGGCCAGGTGCCTGCAGAGCAAGCTTTTTGCTGGGACAAAGGGGGGAAATTAGCCTGCTTGGCCGCCCCCCGGGGTGGGCGGGGCTCTGGCACCTGCTCAGGCTTCGGTGAGGAGGGAGCGAGGTGGAGCGGGGGCATCAGCAGGAGGAGAAACGTTGACGAAACAGGCCCCAACCCAGCTCCTGCTGTACCGGGAGGCGGGAAGCCCTCAAAAGTGCGGCTTTTAGAGACTGTGTTGAAGGAATGGGGTATTTGTGCCATGTGAAGTATCAGAGCTGGGGTCCCAGGGCGGCTTTGCGGGGCCCTTGGCTCGTTGTTTCCAAGAGTGGGTGAGGCCTTCATGCTCCTGTGTCTGTCGCCTGTGTTGGGGGCCGATGACAGTCGGGGGAAAGGCAGGTCCTGGGTCCCGGGGGAACGTGGGCCTCCCTCCCGGGATGGGCCACCTCCGCCTGCCCCTCGGGGCACGGGGCGCACGCTGCTGGAGACATCAGCAGCCTTCCGAGGCTCTTGCGTTATTGATTTGGTCCGAGACCCATCTCTGAACGGAGCGTGCGGGGGAGGTCGGGCAGGTTCCCACATGTGAAATCCACGGCGAGTGTCAAATTCCGAGTTCGTGGAATTGGAAGAATAGGGGGTTTTCCCTGTTGACTCAACTCAGCCAGCCCTGCCTCTGAGTGAGACCAGCAAGGAAGTCCTGGTGAGGACACTGCTGATGAAAACCAGGGCTGCCACCAGCGATGGCTTCCTCTGCCGGGGACTTGGTGAGTCCTTAAAGCCGTCCGTGAGGTGGGGACGTGGGGACGTGGAGTGGCCTTGTTTCATGAAGAAAGAGATGAAGGTGCAGACAAGCCGGGTCGTTCGTCTAAGGAAAAGCTAAGGGGTGGCGGGCGGCTCTTTCAATGCGGGTCGGGGCTTGAACCTGTCCCTCCGGATGTCACAGCTCCAGCTGTTGACCCCACCACAGGCTGCCACTCGGCCCGTCTGGAGTGACCCCGGCGGATGGGGCTCCATGCTCCCTGGAGTGGAAGGACCAGGGACACTGCTTCTAAAGGACAGCAAGCTAGGGCTTCTGCCCCAGGGGTCAGGGCAGCCCCAGGTCCTCGAAGCCCACAGGTGAGTCAGCATCCTGCCAGGGCGGCCTGGGGGACCCCAGGTTGGCCCACCTTCACCAGCAGCTTCTGTCCGCCGTAGAGAGAGAGGCTGCCTCGCGTGGCGGTTTTCGAGCAGCATGGAGGCTGAAGTGTGAAATGGGCGGTCTGGGGCCCCGGGATCTGGCTCCAGGGTCTGCTGTAACCCTCGGCCTCTTCGCCCATCCACGCATCCAGGATGCTCGGCACACGGATGCACAGGGCCCCGGGCCCACGCTGGGCCTTCCTGGCTCCCTGCTGGCACCTGAGAGCCCCATATTGGAGGCGGGCGGGGGGAGGGAGCTGCTGAGAAGACTTTGCCTCTGGCCGCTCTTTTAGGGGACAAGTGGGAGATCTGGACACAGCGGGGCAAGGCTTAAATAGGGACCGTGACAGCCTTTCAAATATCCTTGCATAATTGATTGAACAACAAATGGGAGCTGATTAACAGGTGGATGGAAGGTGGAGGGAGGTTTCTAGAGATGTGCCACAGGGCTCTATCAGCACCCTCCTCTTGCTCCTTATGGGGGTTGATGGCTCATATGGGGACAGGTGGCCGAGTGATTAAATTTGTGATGACACGGAGCTTGAAGTAGTGGTGAGTGTTTCTTTCTTTCTTTTTTTTTTTTACTAAAGATTGGCACCTGAGCTAACAACTGTTGCCAATCTTCTTTTTTTTTCTCCCTGCTTTTTTCTCCCCAAAGCCCCCCAGTACATAGTTGTATATTTTAGTTGTGGGTCCTTCTGGTTGTGGCATGTGGGATGCCGCCTCAGCGTGGCCTGATGAGCGGTGCCATGTCCGTGCCCAGGATCCGAACCGGTGAAACTCTGGGCCACTGAAGCGGAGTGCACGAACTTAACCACTCGGCCACGGGGTGGCCCGTGAGTGTGTTTCTTGGACAGATTTAGGATACAAATGTATCCCAGCGATCAGAATGATAGGTTGAATCTAGCAAGATACAATTTAGGAGGAATAAATTGAAAGTACTTTTTTTTGGGTTCAAATAGCCAAGCTCTCCAAGCCTGTGATGGCTGAGGCAGGGCTAGGTGGTGGCAAATATAAGACTTAGCAAGTCACAGTGTGAGCCAACAGTGTGTAGGGCTGCATCAAACATCCAGAGTGGCCTTAGGTTGCATTAATAGAAGTATTGTTTCCAGAAGAAAGGAGGAGGTTCTGCTCTAACCTTTCTCAGATAAAGCATTCCTGGGAATCTTCTCTTCAGATCTTTATGTCCCACTTTTAAAAGGACTTTGAATAGCTAAGTAAAGTTTCAAAATGGATTCCACAGCCAAAAAAATGATGTCATAAATTTACTCTTTGCTACTTAAAAAATATTTTTTACGATTATAGTAAATATTTCTCCTTGTGAAAAACAGAGAAAGCACAGAAAAGTGTAGTGATGGGAACAAAAATTACCCACAACCTTAATCTTCCTACCCAGAGATAAATACTTTAACATTTTGGCATATTTCCTACTAGCTTTTTTTTTTAATATGCATTTTAAAAGAAAATTACGACAGTGTTTATGTATAGCCTGTATCCTGTTCTCACTTAGTATTCTAGGTGAGCATCACTCCATGTTTTTAAGCGCCCACCCAAACTACCATCTTTAGGGACTACTGACTGGTCTGTTGCATGGATGTCTGCAAATTCATACAATAATTTATTTCCTCCTTCCCCGATGACTGACGGCTGGTTGAGTTGTTTCCAGTTTCTTCCATGTTATAAATAGTCCTGTGATTAACTTCCTTGTACGTAAATCTTGGTCTGTGCCTCTGATTATTTCTGTGGGATCAATTCCTGGAAGTAGAATGCTGGGTTCAAGGCATATGGACATTCTCAAGGCTCCTGGAACATGGTGCTAAGGAGCCGCCAGGAAGTCCGTTCCCTCATTGACATGTGCCATCCGCCAGCGAGGGAGCCGCCAACACGGCTGTTACCTTCAGAGGCATCGCCTGTGTAGCAGGCGACAATATTATTGCGCCGGGCCTTCATCTGCGTGTCCTGGATGGTCATGAGAGGCGGCATTGACCTCTGGTACTCCCCCTCCTGTTTGGCTGGCACCCGGCAGACTGACAGCTCCCGCAGCACCTGCGTGGCTTCCCTCCCAGGACGGTGAACACGTCGTGGGGGTTCTGGGAAGGAGAGAACGTCAGGCTGGAGCCACCGAGGCGGGAGCCAGAGGGTCTGCACTGTGGCCGGCAGGCGTGAGTCGGGAGGAAAGCCGGAGCCAGCCTGCCTGGTCGTCACCCCTTACCTGGGTGACCTTGAGCAAGTCTCTGACCTTCCCAAGGAGGCCCCGCTGCCCCGTCTGCACTGGGGCTGCGTGTCGTGGCCGAGGCGCAAGGCGAGAACCTCAGAGCCTGATGCCGGGGTCGGGCGCTTCCTCTGGGCTCACTTAACCTGAGACGTTTTCCTTCGGAGCGTCATTATTTCTGTTTCCTTCATCTATGCTTTTGTGAACCACGAGAGAACACGCTCCCTCAGTTCCATCCTCCGCTTCATCCCATAAATATTTATTAAGCGGCTGCGCTGTGACGGAGAGCGTAAGACTCGCTCTCCGCCCAAATGCAGGCCAGGGGCTCGGGCAGGCGGCCGAAGCGTGTATTGGTTTAACTGCAAAGGAAACAAGTGCCAAAAAAGGGCATGCTTTGCAAGAGAAGACGTATTCTATTTGTCTTCTAGGTGGAAAGAAAATTAATCACTGTGTAACCTCATCCATAGCACTTTGACAATGTGACACCCCTTCTCCACATCATAGTAGCAAAGACTTTAGAAAACACCGGCGTGCCGTGCTGGCCAGGCTGTGGTGAGACGGGCACTTCGGCAGCTCCCGCCGTGACGTCCGTGTCCTCGGTGGGTCGAAGGGAGAAACTGCCGAGGAGCCGTGGTCTCTGCTTGCACACTAAGGATGGCGCTGATGGTGGGGGGCTGTGGGGACCCCGCCCTGTCCTCGCAGCCAGGAGCTCGGCCTCCCGGCCACGATTGTGACGAGGACAGTCTCTGCTCAGCAGACGAGTCAGCTTTGGCCTGTCCATCCTCTTCCTTCTCGCTGAGCGTTTCTTGGAGATTTCGATTTTTTTCAAACACCGCCGACTGCGTTTCCCATGGTTTAAAGCATCTCTTTGTGGTGGTGGTTTTTGTGGTCTATCCATCCCGTCGGCTTGTTGTCTGAGATCCGCTTCATTTCAAACGTTCCTGATGGAAACTTCGGGATGCGAGAAGCCCTCCTCCCTCCCGCCTCCCCGCCCTGTGCAGCCGCGTGTGGGTCCGCGTGGCCGCGGGGGCCTGGCTGGCGCTGGCTGGCGCACGGCCTCATGTTCGGATCACATCCGAGCTGTGATTTCCCCGGGCAGGTTGGGGGGGCTGGCAGAGGGAACAAAGTGCAGCTCTGTGAGTCTTTCCTGCTGGAATGCTGGGGTGGGGACGAGCCCTTCCCCGGGCGCCTTCGCCTGTTGGTCGCTCACTGGGGAGCCCGTTCCTTTTATCCGGTGGCTGGGAGGAGAAGAGTCGCTGATGGAAGGCAGGAGGGTTCCGGCTCCTTCCTGCATTCCCCTTCTCCAACCGACCCTGGTGTGGCCCACCCTCCGGGACTTTCCCGGGCGCCCCCAGCAGCCGCTGCTTCATGCTGCATGTGTATTTTCAGAAGCTGCGGGGGACGTCGTGTGTATAAAATTAGCATTGCCTTGTTGGCCCCTTTCAGACTAATTCGGAGTGAAATGTTTTAGCAATGGTGGGCTGATTCTATCAGGAGAACAAGAACTAATTAGATTCCCTCTGACCATCCAGCAGTAAATTATTTATATCCAGACAGATGCAATCTCATCTTCAGCATCCAGCTCAACCCAACGTGCATCCTACTTGAGTTTTCAAGGGGAGCGGAAGAGAAAGCAAGACTGCGGTCCTCAAGGATGGGTGGGCATTAGGGAGAGCTGCGGGACTCTGGCCCCAGGGGCGCGCTGCCCATGGGGAAACCGAGGATGCAGGTGAGGGCTCAGGGCTTCCCATCATGGTTCATGGTCGTCATGGCCTCCGTGCCATTCCTTGCATGTGGGAATGACAAAAAAAGGGGCCAGCCAACCATCTGACAAGTCTTGATTTAACACGATCTCAGCTGTTTGGGGGAGAATTAATTTCACCAATGAATTTGGTAATGCCTGTCACAAAGACTCCTGATCTGCCCCTCAGTGGCCTTTGGTGGCCGCTGAGTGGCTGCCAGCTTGCATTTGGGGATGGGGTGACTAGCTTGGTCCCCCGTGGTGGGCTGTGCTGCCCACTGCTTGTCTGCTCTGTTGCTCACCGTGATGGGGGCGTGTCTAGGATACGACCTGGAGTTCATAGAACCAGGGCACGGGAGACCCAATGCCCACCCCCTCCCCACCCCAGGGGACCTTTGCTGGGCATTCCTGCCTGTCTCTGCTGGGTGCAGGCAGGGATGGGGTACAGGGCCTGTTCTGGGCCTGAGTCCCCAGCCCTGTGCACCCGTCGCTTGGGAAGAGGTGAGGACCGCCCCCAAGGGTGCCACTTGCCGGTCTATGACATGGGCCAGGACCATGAGGACTCCTTTTGCAGGGCTCGAGTTGGCTGAGTGAAGACGTCTGCCTCATGGTCGGCTGGGCTGTGCTTGCAGAGGCACCGGTGTTTCGTGGTGCTGGGTGCTGTCTCAGACACACAGCACTTTTCAGCTTTAGTGGTGACACGGTTTGGGTGAGAAGGTACTGACACAGCAGCCCTGTGTGGCTGGGAATGGAGGTCAGCCTCTTTGGTGGTCTCCGGGTTAGGGATCCTGAGGTTGGGGCCCCTCCCTGTTCTGTAAATCACCTTTGGGGGTGTCTGAGGCAGAGAGGGGTCTCGGGTTTGGGGGCTAAGAGGACGGGCTCTCCCCTGGGAGTGGGGTGCACCAGCCACTCAGCCTGGGGAGGCCGCGCTCTGCCCCTGGCAGCTCCTCCCCTGGCTCCGTCACCCCCTGAGCCCGCTGGGCACTGTGCCGAGCCGAGGCCCAGGGATGGACATGGAAGTTGTTTTTCTGAATGGTTCAACGGCCCCCTTCAAAGTGGTCCCTTTAGGGGGTTCTAAACTTCTGCCCCAAATCCCCAAGGTATGTTGAGACACCTCTTTGGGAATGATCATTGTGGCCCAAAGTGTATTTAATTATGGAAACATCGTCCTTTGAGGATTCGGGGAACAGTCATGGGCCACCTGGCTCTGTCCGGTGGGGGCCTGGTGCGTAAGAGCTGGCGGCAGTCCAAGTCCCGGCTTCACCTCTGGTCAGATATGTGGCCTCGGGCGACTCAGTTTCCCCATCTGTGAAATGGGATCAATCGTCCTTTCCACCTCAAAGCACAGCATCTAGTCCCAGGTGTGAGCTCTGTAAAGACCCCTCTGTGGTCACCACCTGGCAGTGCCCCTGTGGATGGGGCAACGGGGCGTTTACGAATTAAGATGCCTGAGCTCCTCGTGTGCCAGGAGTGTCTGGCCCTGGCAGGGGTGATGTTGCCGTGGACAGGACTAGCTGGCAGCCTTAGAATTGAGGATTGGTGCTAAAGCATGGGCCATCGTGCATTATGGTCGCTCGGCATCCCTGGGCACAGCAGGGGACCTGTGGTCATAGCTGCTCATCAGCTGCCTGCCATTGGTGGTAAACACAGTGATGTACTCACTACTCCACGAGCACCTATTCTGGTCAGGGGCGGGGCCTACAGTCGAAAAAGGTAAGTGGCTGCCCTCTTGAAGCGTTCCACCAGTAGGAGCGGAAGGTGCTTCATTCTCTGTGGGATGGAGGATACAGCACGAAGGCCCCACGCGTGTTCAGAGCTCTGCAGTGTACAAAGCACCTCTATGGGTTTTATTTTGTTTAATCCTCAGGAGAGCTGAGCGAAGCTTTCTCAGCCTCTTGGGTCTCCTTTGGCATCTCCTGTGCTTTGCTGAGGCTCAGAGACCCTCCAGTGACCCTTTCTGCCCCGGTCACTTCTTCACTGGGTCTCCTGGGGCTGGGACGGGGAATGATGGTGGGGGAACAGTCACCTGGGACCTGATGCTCAAGGACTTGCATCCATCCACCCGTCCACCCATCCATCCATACTCCATCTAACCACCCATCCATCCACCATCCATTCATCTACCATTCTCCATCCATCCATCCATCCACCCACCCGTTTATCCATCCACCATCCATTCATCCACCATTCTCCATCCATCCATCCACCCATCCATCCTCCATCCATCATCCTTCCACCCGTCCACCCATGTATCCATCCATCCATCCATCCACCCATTTATCCATCCACCATCCATTCATCTACCATTCTCCATCCCTCCATCCATCCATCCATCCATCCTCCATCCATCCACCATTGATCCACCATTCTCCATCCATTCATCGACTCATCTATCCATCTATCCATTTATCCTCCATCATCTATCCACCCATCCATCCTCCGAATAATTAGTAAGCATCTAATATATTCTGGGTAGTATTTTAGGCACCAGAGAGACAGCAGTGAAAAAACGAAACAGACAAAACTCCCTGTCCTCAAGGAGGTCCCTTCCAGTACGAACACAGGCCATTGGTTAGGGCATAGAGTCACCTGAGTGTCACTGCCCGTTTGAGACTCAGGGCAAACTGTTGGCTCCAGGCCTGAGACCAGTCTTGCCAGTTCTCCTCGGGGTTTTGTGGGGAGAGGCTCCCCAGCAGTCCAGCTGCTCTGCCCCAAGCCACCCAGTGAGGCCTGCCAAGTAGGGGCTGACTGCGTTTCGGGTCAATGCCTGTGCTGAAACTGACTCAGCCTCTGGCTCAGTGGTCCACTCTGGAGGAAGCTGCCCCTCCACACCCTTCCTGCCCGCTGCACGCCCGTCCTATGTCCTTGGCTCACCTCTCTCCATCTGCCCTCTGCCAGTGTCCTTCCTGAGTGGGCCCAGCACCCCCACACACCCTCCTGTCCTCTGCTCTCCCCCTGCTCCCGGCAGGCCCAGCAGCCTCTGTGGGCCAGGAGTGGTAGGAGTACATGGTTACCTGGCCGACTAGCCCGGTCCCTACAGGGCAGCGAGGAATGGCTGCCCCAGTAATTTTCCACGTGCGGCCAGCTGACGACTTCGTTTTCCTCCCGAGCTGTGAGCACATGGAGCAGGGGGCCCCGGCACTCCCTGCAGGCTGCCAAGTGGACCGTCCAGATGCCATTCCCAGGCCACTGGCAGAGGCCAGGTAGGGGGGCTGCAGAGAGCCCTCTCAAGGGGTCTACCCCTCCTGCAGCCGCCGCCCCTCGCCCCTGCCCCCCGGCTACCCCGGCGGGGCCTTCTAGACCTGACTCTGCTCCAGTCAGTCAGGGGCAGCTGAGCGTTAGGGGTGAAATCAGTTCTTGCACACGTGTCGGTTCTGTTCCCTGACTCGGATCCCTCAGGGTGAGTGTGGCCCCCCGGGACCCCTGAGCCACTTGGTCCCATCCACCTCCTCTGAGGGAATTTTCTTCCTCCCCCCAAACAGCTGGAAAACACAGATGCCCCCCATATTGCATCCCAGCTTGTCTGGTCCGGGGCCCCCACGATTATCTGATGCGAGCACTGTCTCTCCTTCCTGGGTTTCTCGGCTCTGAAAATCTCTGTTTCAGGCTGAGGTTTTTCTTTTCTTCTGTCTTAGACTCAAGCGTTTGCAATTCTCCTTCAAGCTGAATCTCGATTTACTTGGGAGCCACTTACCCTCCCTGCAGGTCGCTTCTGTCACCTCCCCGTCCCGCACAGCTGCCGCCCCACCCGTCTCTCCCGCGGATCTTGCTCGTGCCCTGTGTGGTGTCTTCCAGATCATTAGCTCAGATATTAAACGAAATGGGGGCCTCGTGATTGCCTGGTGACCTCCCCTGAGACGCTCCCTCCTGCCCGATTCGCTGGCGTCTGCCGTCAGCCCTTGTTGATGGCTTTCAAACCTCCCTTGGCCTGTGACTGTCTTTGTATCAGAGCCAATCTAGGCCCATTTCGCAAAGAACATTTCTTCAGACTCCTTCAAAAACACGTCATTGATGGCTACTAATCTGGCGGTGCATGTGACAACGGGCTGGCGGTCAGCAGCCAAGACTGGTCCCTGTGGCCTCTCTGCCTGCCTGGGGCTCCCATGGCCCCTAGGGGGTTGTCTCGTAGGAATGTCGTGGGATTGGGGCCTGCGGTGGTCAGACTCAGCGTTTGGAGAGCGGCCCCACCTTGGTTTCCCTCAGCACTAGGTTGGTGGGGAACAGACCACAAGGCCGCTGAGAGTTCGGGCGCTGGGGCCCGGCTGCTCACTCCCCCTTCTCAGGTTCCCGGGTAGGTTCCCTGAGGATGATCCAGACAGCATGGAAAGCCCTCCGCCCTGGGCTTGGCACGAAGTGAGGCCTCTCCCAGCCTCTCGGGCGCAGAGGCTGGCTCCACCCGCCTTGCTGTCAGCCGCTCTGGTTGACTCTGTGCCTGCAGGAGGAAACGGATTTCCTAGGGAATTGCCACCTCAAGGCGTTTGTTGATGTGCTGCGTGCTTTACAAATATTTTCTTATTTTGCGTTTTGTCAGTAAATATTTTGCCAGTCTTTTCTTTCTACTTCCTGTTTTCTCATGCTTACAAAGATGTTAAATTAGCATGAATCCTTTAAGTAGCCATTAATTTCATATCATCCCTAATTTGTATACTTAATTTCCTCCCTTCACCCCCTCTGGATGTGTTTACAACTCCTACTCCCATCACTCATTTTTGCTAAAATCAAGTCGTGCTGCTCCGCGTTTTCCCCCGAAGGCCTTATGCGGGAGCCATGCACTCGCTCCCGTCACCCCGTGTCCCGCCGGGCTTGCCTCCCCTCCTGGGCCCTGTGAGCACTGCTCTGTGAAGCCATGTGAGGTGGCCCCTCCCTCCTCCCTACGCCAAGTGGAATTACGATCTGTTGTGCTTTGTATAACGATGTCCCTCCTGCATTCATCTACTTGGGTTCTGCACAGGGTGAGTGCTCAAACGGTGTTTGAGGGGATGGCAGGGAAGAGTGGAAATAAGAGTGGACTGGATACAGGTCTAGTCCCGCCTGGTCGTTGGCAGGGTTGAGAGCTTGGGCAGACCGCTTTCCCCCTCTGGTCCTCGCTTTCCCCATCTGCAAAGTAGTGTGACGTGGGTAGTCTTAAGGATGTTTTCCTACTCTGAGATTTTATGATTTTCTACTCCTTCAACTCTGTGGGCATTTGTTTGTCTTCTTAACGGGGCTGGTTTTCACTGTTATGATGTTGAATTTTGGTGGCATTGTGGTAATTGGAGTTCTGGGATGATGTAATTGTTGTCACTGTCATCACCATCACCACCACCATCATTATCACCACCGTCACTATGACCACCATCATCACCTCCATCACTGCTGCCATCACCACCACCACCACCATTACCACCACCATCGTCGTCATCATCACCACCACCACCTCCTGAGTGCTTACCACGGACCAGGCATTGTGCAGGGTGTGATGTATCAATCATCCTATGTAATTTTTATGACAGTTCTGTATGGATATTTTCTCCCCAATTTAGAGATGAAACAACTGAGGCACAGAGAAGTTCACTTATTTGCCTGGAGTCCCAGAGCTAGTAGTGGGAGATCTGGATTCAAACCCCAATCCATCTAACACCGAAGCCTGAGCTCTCACTGCTGTGCTACGTGGCCTCTTTCTGTGCCACACAGGCTCTCTCTGTGCCACGTGGGCTCCCTCTGTGCCACGTGAGCTGGTGCCCTTTGCTTTGTGTGACCAGCACTTCGTGAGGAGCGGGCTTTGGGTTCCTGAGGCTGAGTTCTGTCGGTTAGAAGCCCTGCGACGTGGGGCGGCCCCTAACTTCTCCACACCCTGGTTCCCTACACTGGAAGGAGAAGAGCGCCAGCCGCCTGGAGCTGACTGAGCGTTAGATGAAAGGACACTTGCCAGGCCCTAGCGCAGGGCCGTGCGTGGACGACTACTCAAGTGTGGGTTTGTAATTGCACTCATTCTACATCGCTGTAAAATTATCAGCCACTCCATAATGTCTTCCACAAACATTTACCGACGGCCTTCAGCATGTGGGACACCATGTCGGGCACTAGACGTCCAGAGCCGAGTGAGACACCATCCCAGGCTGAGGAACCCAGTCCAGTGGGGGAGACAAATGGTCCACAAATACAACACAAGAGGGCCAGGCTCACAGCGGGGTGCACGCAGCCCCACAAATAAAGGCGCAGCTGGGCCTGGTAGGGGGCGAGGGCCAGTGAATAGGGGAAATTCATAGCCTTAAACACATAGTGGATAAAAAAGAGAGAATTACAAATAAATGAGTTAAGTATATGATTCAAACAGTTAGAAAAAGGACAAAAGAATAATAAACTGAAGGAAAGCAGATGGAAGGCATTAATGAAGTTAATAGATAATGAATGAGTCACAAAATAGAAAAATGGGCCTGATAAGTAGAAAGGTTTTTAAAAAAGTGACTAGCTGAACCACTAGCTAACAGAATCAAGGTTAGGAAGAAAGCATCAGAAAGACAAAATAAGAAATGAGAGAAATATAACTTACCAAAACTGACCAATTTCCATGGAAGATAGAAAGTGGTGGTTTTTTTTTTGTGGGGGGGTGGGTGAGGAAGATTGGCCCTGAGCTAACATCTGTTGCCAATCTTCCTCTTTTTGCTTGAGGAAGATTGTCGCTGAGCTAACATCTATGACAATCTTCCTCTATTTGATGTGGGATGCCGACACAGAGTGGCTTGACAAATGCTGCTATGTCCACACCCAGGATCTGAACCCGTGAACCCTGGGTTGCTGAAGCGGAGCTCACAAACATAACCACTATGCAACTGGGCCAGCCCCAACAGAAAGTTTTTAAGCTACTTCCACACAAAGAAGGAGGTCCATGGGGAAATTTAAACCAGACCTTTAAGGAGTGGGTACTTCCAATGCTAATTAAACTGTTCTACAGCAAATAAAAACAGGAAAAACATCTACATAATTGTCATAAATAGAGAATAACAATGCTTTTTAATCTAACAAAGATTGTACAAAAATAAAACTAGAGACCAGTCTCACTTATGAATATTGATGCAAAATTTTAAATAAAATATTGGGAAACAAGATCCAAGCATTATGTTAAAATGATAATGTCCTATGTGTATTTGGAGTTCATTCCAGGAATGTGAGACTGGTTCAATATCAAGAAATCCACTTTATAATCCATCCTTTTAATCAGTATAAAGAGAATTATCATATGATTATCTTTTTCAATACTGAAAAGGCATTTGACAAAAGTTGACAGCCATTCTTGATAAACACTCAATAAAAATGGGAATTGATAGATCTGTAATCATATTCAAAATCCATCCTTTTTCTTAACGTGGAAACACTAAAGTAAGATGAAGCAAGATGCCAAGTGTCACTGTCACTATTTCAGGTTGTAGCAGAAGCATTAGCCAATGCAATCAGATAAGAGAAGGAAATGAGAAGAGTAAATGTCGGAGAGCAGGGAGTAAAAGCATAGATGATATAATTGTGTCCTAGGAAAATCCAAGAGAGTCAGTGAAAAACCACTACAGTCAACAACAAGCTAATCCAATTGTATGTACACCTCACGACAGAAATATCACGGCAGGAAAGGCTCCTATTTATAATAACAAAAATAAAACATCTAGGAATAAACTTAGTAAGAAATGTTCAAAATGCATATACAGAAAACATACAATAGTCCTAAATGACATATCCCACCCAGAATAAGCTCCAAATGGAGCAAAGATTTGAAGTCATTCATTTGGCAAATAATTCTTGAGTGCTTTCCACACGCCAGAGCCCTGTGCAGGCCCTGGAGATACACAGTGAGCAAGACAGACAGAAATTCCTGCCTGCGTGGAGCTTGCATTCTAGTCGGGAAAGAAGCAATAAACAAAACAAATAAGAAAATTACATCGTGTTTTAGGCAGTGATAATTCTTAGAGCGAAATCTGCAGCGGGAGTGGGGCGGGGGGCGGGGTTGAATTGTTAGGTGGGGAGGGGCCGTGGAAGGTTGCTATTGAAGTTGTTTCTTGTTTAACTTTTCTAGAGTTTGTTTTATGTCCTAAACTAGCTCATAAGCTCCTTACGTTCTCTGTAGCATATAAGCCTATAGTAAGAACTCAATAAATTAATCTGTTTAAATTTTCAATTTAATTCAAATCTTCAATTTTTTTTTATGGCATGCTGTGCTCTTTCAATAAGTATTTCCTGAATAAATCATGGCATGAAAGGGCTGCCCGTCCTCAGCCCTGAGCTGGGGCTGGACATGTATGTGCCACGCTTGCCTGCCACGAGCACATGGACTTGCAAGTGGGACTTTCCACCCTGCCCTCTGGGACCCTGTTTGACCGTATTGGTTTAGCTTTCTCTACATCACGTCGCTCAGTGCCATTGTTCCTCCCATCCAGCTGGTTAGTAAGCTGACCCTTTGACGAGGTCTGGCCCCTGAGGCCACCCCTTTTACAAGAGTTGGTCCTCCCGTTCCAGCCTTCATGGAGATGCTCCTGGGCGTGGGGGGCCCTCTGCTCCTCTCGTTTTCCTGGCTCCAGCTCTCCTCATGTGCCTGACCTCTCATATACGTTGTGGTGGGGTTCAGGTTCATCCCTGATTGGGCTCTGTGGGGGAGGCGTGTCTCTGACCCGTTTTTCTGGTGTGGTGTTTTCCTAGTGTAGACCCCAGGAGATAGAGAAAGAAGGTCTCGAATGGAGAAGCATTCCAGTGGGGAGACAGGAGAGCTCTTGGAGGGTGCCCAGCATGGAGAAGGGGGGCCTAACCACATTCTGCCCTCGAGGTTGGTTTTTCATGGTTTTGGGGCTTTTTTTTGGTGGGGGGGGACTCTTCCCAAAACATTGGGGCCTTTTAGGTAAACTGCTTCATCTGTCATGTCACTGAGCCTGGAGAATTCTTACTTTTATAATGATTCGACTCTTATTTTAAAGTTAGCTCTGCCCTGGTAGAGGCCTGTGCCCACTGCCGTGGGGCCTTCTTGGCTGTGATTTTTGGCCACATGGTGAAGGCAGTCCTCACCTTGTCCCCTCCTTTCACTCCCTTCCCCTCCTTCTGAGGGACGAGGATGTGAACTGGGAGCAGGGATCTGCGT
Organism: Equus quagga; assembly: GCF_021613505.1. Taxonomy (NCBI): domain Eukaryota; kingdom Metazoa; phylum Chordata; class Mammalia; order Perissodactyla; family Equidae; genus Equus; species Equus quagga. The sequence continues at coordinate 113,230,771 of NC_060277.1, read as the reverse complement.
CCTCTCTCCTTTCTGTGTCCCATCCCTCTCTTGGGGGCTCCGGTCCCCCATGGCTCAGGAAAGCCCCAGGCCTGCTCTCGAGGCCCCTCATCTCCCCGGGGTGCCCCCAAAGCCTCCTTCTGGGTTGGGGGCTGGAGTCACCGCCCCATCTCAACACACACAACCCGTTGCCGTGATCTCCTTAAAGATTCTTCTGGTTAATCGGACGCTGGTGTCAGACAGCTCAGTGTCGAGCCTTGGTCGGCAGAAACCTCGGCTCTGCCTGCCTCACAGCCCCGGCTGGCGCTCCTTCTATGGCGCGGCAGCCCTCTCCGCGTCTCCAGCGGTAAAGGGGGAGCCATCTGCTCGCTCCCAGGGGCTTCTGCGTCGCAGGCTACCACCTGTATACTGAGCCCCGTCCACTCTCATGTCCTTCCAGGACCTCCCTTAGGACGTTTTAAGGAAGACAAGCTTGTGCCTGGTGGGACCCAGAGACCCTCGTGAAAGCCGAGGCTTTGCTTTCTGTCCCTCACCAGCAGCCTTTCCTTAGCCCTCCTGGAAGGCAGGTGGAGGCTGGCCTTGCTATAAGCAGTGTCTGTTCGGGTCTGGGGACAAGGGACCTCGGGCCATGCATCTCCCCATCCTGAGCCTCAGTTTCTCTATCTGCAAAATGGTGACAGTAATTGCACCCCCTCATGGCCTGGAGGAAAGGGAGAAACGAGATCATGCAAACAGGGCATTCCTACAGTCAATGTATATCCATTACTGCAACAATTAGGATTGTCCCCAGCAGGCTAGTGATGGCTCTTGATAGCTCACAGGGTTTTTATGAGGATAAAATGGAAGCCACCATATATTCATTTTGCAAACATTTATTGAGCACCTACTGTGTGCCAGGCCCTGACGTAGGCACTGGGGCTGCATCAATAAACAGAAGCAATGCCTGAAGCTGTATGAGACCCTGTGGGGCTGCGAGCAGGCCCTTCCCAAGCTTAGAGGGGTCCTGTGGAGCGGCAGTGGGTCGCAATGCTGGCAGAAGCTGCGTGTCCCCTGCTTTACAGAGGAGGAATGGAGGCCCAAGGGTGGAAGGGGCTTGCTGGGGGGTATCAGGGGGCACATGAGCCCAAGTGGCAGACCCGAGCAGGCCCCTTCTGTGCCAGCTCATGCTGCATGATGAGCATGTTTCTTTCAGAGGGTCTGGACCACTGCCTGGGCACACCCAAGGCCCCTGGAGAAGCCAAGGGGACAGGCTTTGGGGGTGGTGACAGAGCCACGTCACGGGGCCTGGCAAGCTCTTCTGAGAGGGAAGGGGGCCCTAGTGCCCCCCACAAGGCAGGACTTCAGGGTTCTGGGAGCCAGTCCTTCTCTGGGAGAGCGTGGGAGAGAGCCGGGGCAGCGGGTGAGGGCGGCTGGGAACGCGTGCCCGCCAGGAGGCAGCCTCAGGTCCCGGGACCCAGCGCTCCGGCTGCATCTATAGCAGCATCTATGGCGGCCTCTGGAACAGCATCCGATGTGAGCCGGGTGGGTCCTCCCAAGGCCAATTCCTGAGGCCTTGGCGGAACACTGCGCCGTGTTCGCAGGCCGTGGTCACTAGCCCTGTGCGAGGCTCTGCCGGGGAGCTTGGCTTTTTCATAGGATCGGAGGACGGGCAAAGGAATGTTCTGAGTGGCTCCAGGCAGTTCAGACTGAAGTGAGTGAGGAGGGAAGCTGGTTTTCCTCCAGGGCGCAGGGAGGCAGCCAGCCCACGGCGGGGCCTCCACCAAGTGACTCATCGGCAAAGTGGAGGGGGAGTAGATCAGGTCCCTCAGCAGGGGACACTGAGACTCGGCACATGTGGGCGGGGGTGGGTGCAGCCCAGACACCCGGGCCTTTTCTAGGGAGGGAGGCTGTGGTGGAGCCTCGCCTGCTGCCCCCAGAGCCTCCCTGCCTCCCTCTGCTGGCCTTTTGCATGCGGGCCATGCTGGACCAGCGGCTGCTGACCTAGATGGACGGGCGCCATTCTCTCTTCCCCGGCGTGCTCTCTGAAGATGGAGCACCACAATTTGTGCCTGGGCTCCAGGCGTCTGTTTGTTTGGCGGGTGGACCTGGCCCCAACCCCGAGGAGAGAGGACAAGAGGGCTTGTCTGGGCCTTGGCTCGTGGGGGTCCCATACCTGGTTCTCCCCTTGCCCCTCCCCCAAACAGCAGATTTTTAATAGAAAAGGGAAAAGGAGGAATGTTGTGTCTGGAGATCCTTAATCTCTGAGCCCCTGGGCAGCTGGAGTGCTCCTTGCCCTGTTCTGTCGTGGTTCTGCGCGGTTCTCCGTCACGGTGACTGTGCCTGCTCGTCTCCCTGGTGGGCTCCTCGCCCCTCACTACATGCGGAGGGCAGTGCCCAGCACCCACCTTCTTCTCTCAGCCCCGAGCAGGTGCCTGCCATGCAGTGGGCCTTAACTGCAAGGACAGGATGGCCAGGAGCGCGAGCGGGCCAGAGGGAACGGAGGGAGGCCCTGCTCTTGGCGCGGCTGGCAGGACGTGGCAGAGGGTGTGGACAAGCCATCAGTCATCCTTCTTTAGAAAGTCTTGCTCTTTGGGGTGTGGGAATGGAGGGCTTGGGGCAAAGATTGGAAGAACTCAGCGTGCAGGCAGGACCACACTTCAGCAGTCGTGGGACCCTGCTGGCGACATTTCATCTGATGGAGCCTGTCAGCCCGTTTACATGGGGACAGCCACCCGTGTGGCTGAAATGGGGGCTCTGTGAAGCACCCAGTAGGTCCTCCATAAACATAGACTTACTTTCTGGGGTTCGTGAGCTGGATCCCTCCGTTTTGGCAGGAGAGAAGCCTGCGGTTCAGACTGTCCCCTGCTGTCCTTAGACTTGTCCACGATGGGTTCCCGTGGTTATGGCTCAGCCGTGGCAACAGGTAGGAATGTAGGTCCAGGGAGATAAACCTCCTGAGATCCAGACTACAGCTGTGACCTTCCTGGACCTCAATGGTGAGGCTGAATCGGATAACAGGAAGTGGATTAGACAGCATCTCTTGGGGAAAGAATTACAGATTTTCCTTTGAGTTTTTGTGGAAGCGTTTGGAAGGGAAGGCAGACATTGAGCGACGGGCTGGCTGGAAGGACTCTGGGAGCCCTTGCTCCCTCCGGGCCCTCGGGGCTGAGCGATGCTGAGGTGGCCGGAGTGGGAGGTGTGCCGGGGCCGGGGGTGCAGAGGCTCAGCAGGGCTTGGTGTCCATCTTGGCGTGGCCCCGGGCTGTGCTCCCTTATGCTCCCCGTTGCGTCGGAGGTTCCAATGAGGCAGATCTTGGCCTCTGGATCCCAACCAAACTGGGCCCCTCCTTCTTTTCTGTTCCACGTGATCCTTTGAAGGGAGGGGAGCGAGGACAAGGGCAGGGGAAACCAGGACCCTGGACACTGCCTCCTGGCGCTGAATTCTAACCCCTTTCCTCACTCCAATGCTGTGGGGGCACGTCTGTGTGGATGTCTCTCTTTTTTAAAAATGAGAAACATCAAAGATGATCTCAGCCACAGATATGAAAGGCCGGCATAGTCCCGTCCGCCCCCTTCCCGCGCTCCTGCGCCCCAGGATTCGTTATTGTTTTTCTAGGACAAGAAGGAAAGACTTTTATTTGTAGGAAACTTTTTTTTTTCCCCCTTAATGATGTGGTGGGCGGTGGTGGTAGCATGTTTTTATTTTATGTTATTTTTCATCCCTGGCTGCCTCCGGGGGGAGGAGGGCAGTGTTTGAGTCTGGGGCACAGTGTGTGGGGGAGGCGCTCTCTTGGAGAGGAACAGTACAGCAGATGTTACGCCCCCGTGTCTAGAGGGTGGGGCGGGATGGAGGAGTCCTGCTTGGGGTGAGGAAGGACCCGAGTTATGTAAGAGCCTCGAGGGGGTGGCTCGGGGACGCAGACGGAGCCCGAGGATGGGCTGACGTCCTACTCCGGGCCCTGGAGGAAGGTGGCCAGGTGCCGTCTGCTGGCATACTGGTGGCCGTGTTGTGGCAGGTGCAGCCCACAGGTGGGTATCAGGGAGTCGGGGTCGGCTGGGCAGGTGGGAGGCGTGGAGAGTGGAGGAACTCCGGCAGGAGCAGCAATCTCCTCGAAGCTTTGGGAGGACTCCTTCTCTCTGCTCTTTCCCTCCCCTCCTCTCCTCTTCACTCCTCTGTTGCCTCTTTCTCCAAATCAAGTCCCCCTGCAACCAGGGAGCCAGACCTCCACTCCTCATGTTTCCTTGAAGACTCCTTCCTCCCACACCAGCAATTACCACGTGACAACAGAGCAGCCCACGGGGAGGGACAATGCCCATCCTGAGCCTTACAGCATCCTAAGGGCTGACTGGTGCTTCTCCTTGTGCAGACAGGGCCTCGTTGACCCGCGAGGTCACATGAACGCCTGAGCACGTGACACTGCATCAGTGACCGACCGGCGTTGTGTCCACCATGCTGACCAGCCCCAGCACCAGCTTCCCCACCAGGCACGGCTTCCTCACCTCTCACGGGGCTGCTGTGAGGATGACAGCCAGAGCCAATGTGAGCCTGACCTTGACCTTGTGCTGCAGGAAAGAGCCTGTAAACAATGTGGGTGGGGGTCAGGGTGGGTGTTTAAGCCCCTCTGTACCCCAGTGTCCTCAGTGAGCTTCTTGGCACTCCAGCTACCCTCGCGGCCACTTTCTTGGGCTGCGGGGGGCATCCCTGTCTTTGCCGGCTCGCCCCTCGTGCCTTCCTTGCCCCATTCTGTGGACGCTGGCTGTGTCTTTCCTGGTTGACCAGTTGCTCTGGATTTTCACTGGGCTGTAGCCAAGAGTCCCGCTATGTGTGGAATTCCAGCTCTGTCTGCACCAGCGAGCTTCACACCTGAGACCACGACGTGGGTGCGTGCTCAGCATGCTTACTCTCCACAGCCTGCTTTATCTTCATCGGGCTGTATTTATTTATCTGCTTGTTTGTTTATTTTTCCCCTTGGAGGCCCCGGTAAAGGAGGGAATGTGAAGTTGGCAGGAGAGTCTTGGTTTTGCTCTCTGTTCGAGTAGCTGAAGGCCCCCAAAGTGAGAAGAGTGGGAATCGGGCAACCTGTTTGGTTCCAAGTCGGTTCTCTTTGTCAGGAGGGGAACTTCTGCCCTCAGAGGTTGATAAACGTTGACGGTTGCACTCCTGGTTCATTGTGGACTCACCGTGTGATTTGGGCAGCCCCGCCCGAGCCTCTGTTTATGGATGGGGGGTCACGGTGATGGTGGCACCTGCCTCAGAGAGCTCTGGGGAGGGCGCAACAACACATCCCCTGTGAAGTCCTCTGCTCCTGACACAGAAGATGCTCAAAAGGTCACGGAAGTGGTGATTTTTGTTACGATCTCACGGCGGTTTTGAAAAATCACTGATTGTGAAGGTTGCAAAGACACATTTCTGAGAGCTGGGCATATTGCCCTTCACGGGTCGGCTTCCATGTGCTGGGTTGTGTGCGGCCACATGGTTTCTTTTAGGTTTGGGGTTGTTTGTAAGTGAGACAGCTGGGACGTGAAGGAGCTCTGTGTCTGCCTCATCCAAGACGGTGACCACCAGCCACATGCGGGTACCGAGCGCCCGATACTTGGTGGTCCTAATCGGGATGAGCTGTGAGCGTAACATGCACACCGCATTTCAAAGACTCAGCACACAGACAAAGCATGTCAAATAACGCGTTAATAATTTCTTATGTGGATACAGATCGCCATGATAATATTTTGGATATATTGGGGTACCTAAGATATATTATTGAAATTAATTTCACTTTTTTTTTTTTTTTTTTTACTTTTTAATGTGGCACCTAGAAAATTTAAAGTGGCCCATGCGGCCTGCATGCTCTTTCTCTTGGGTGGGCTGGTGTCAGCCCGGCTCCCCCGCCGATGAGCCGGGGTCCCTCTTGATCTCTCTGAGCCTTGATGTCCTTATCCTTGATTTCCTCCTCCTTATCCAAGAGGGAGGTTCCTCCTGGGGTGCTCCCAGGACTGACATTGCAGGAGGTGATGACCTTTTCCTCGCTCCTTGTTTACGGCACCAGGGAGCTGCTTTCTGAGGCTAAAAAGGGCAACCTAGGAAGTGGAAACTGCTGCCTTTGAGAGGGTCCCCGAGCTGTCGATCTCTGTCTGTGCCCGCGAGACACCACTGGAGTTTTCGGGAAACACCCTCCAGCTTTGTAAATATCCATTAGAAAGAATAAAAATAAATCCATTATTTTGTCCACCCTCGCAACAACCGAGCTTACACGACGCCTCTCACATGGGGTCTCGGAGCCGTGCACAACAACAACACCCCAAAACAAAAGGCCCCACGCATGGAGAGTTTGAAGACAGCAGAGAACAAGGTTTTGTTTCCGTCGAGAGAAACACTGCTGGGAAGGCCGGGCAGGGGCTGCGTGGGCACCCTGGAGGAAACCCGTGGATGTGGCCCGCCTTCAACAATGGGCAGCAGGTGCCGCTTCTGCCCTCGAAGCTGGTGCCATCTGAGCATCAGGCCGCCGTGACACGGAAGCAAAAGAGAGACCAGAGAGGCACTCCTGGAAAGGAGATGAAGAAAGGTTAGCGATGAGAAAGAGGAGCCCTGAGACAAACCCGGAATTTCTACTGCAAGAGCCCGTGCACAGAGGGCGGCCTCTTCGCAAGGAGCGGGCGTAGCTCTGAGGCACTGACCGTTGGGTCTGGGGCTCTGGGGCTCGGACTCTCCGCTGACCAGTGGGCAGAGCCGCAGTGGCTTGGCCGTCGCACCGGTGGCTCCCGTGTCCAGGGAGAGAACACATGTTCCCTCCTCTGTTCCTGCCCGTAGGTCACCTGGAGCGAGAGAGCAGAGCGGCTGCCCCGCAAGGGCCAGGCTGGCACGCGGCTCGTGGGCAGGACGCTCTAGAGGCTGCTGTGCGCGTGTGCGGGGTGGTGCAGAGTAAGGCCCTCTTATTTTTATTTTCTCATTTTTGACATTGTCCTTCAGTTCCTCTTCCACGCTCCCCGTTAAGCTGTTAAATCACTCCATTTATTTAGTGTGAGTGTTTCTGAGAGCTCATTTTTATCTTGGTGAAAACCAGGCTTGCTCATGGGCACATAATGAAATTGCATAAATATACCCTTAGCTTGGAATCTAATTTATTTTTCCTGTTCATTACGGGGTAGAAGGCCATTATGAAATGTATAACTTTTTTTCCCAGCGCTGGAATTGAAAGGCTGGGGTTTGGGCTCTTTTTATTCTGATGATTTCGTCCTGATTCAATTTGAAGCTGGTTAGAGCTCAAACACTGCGGCATAATTGACAAAGATCAGTGTGGGTTGTAATGCTAATGTCTTGTCTGTGGCGGCTTCCGCGATGACACAGACGCACTCGGGTTAAGCGGTGATTCCAGCAAAGGATCCCGGGGCCTGGAGGAGAGGCCCAGAACTTTCCGGTGGCCAGTGGTCACATTCTCCAGCTGTGGACAAGGGTGGGTGCTTTCCAGTGGAGTCCAAGGGCATGCGGTGGGATAGGAGGCCTGGGGACATGCCTGACCCTAAACTCAGGCTTAAGAGTCCCTTTGAGAACATCTGCCTGGCCTCTGCTTATCCAGGTGAGGACACTGATGCTCAAGGAGTGTGAGCAACCTACAACCTGGCCGAGCTCACCCTGACCCCAGCCTCCCCATCCTCATCCCCGGGGCTCCTCACCGACAGCAAATCCATAATGTGGACGGGATTCGAACACAGCCTGCCTCTGGCCGCAACGGCTTAGGCTGCTCTGTATGAGGTTTGGTGCTTTGTGTGTTCAGCGCTGGGAAAGAGGAGGGAAGAAGGGGCATCTGGCAGGTGAGAAGGTTGCAAGATGCCGAACCTGGCTGAGAAGTGGGGCGCGACCCTGCATAGCCAACGGGCCAGAAGCTCGACACCAGGCGCCTTTAAGAGGGGGCACCATCCTCCTGCCCTGGTGCCCCTAGTCCTCGGTTAATCAGTCTCCCCAGCTTTGCTGACTGCCTTCCATGCACCGGCACTGCCAGGCTCAGGCAGGGCCCGTGTGATGTGACATCAGCATGTACAGGTCAAGGCTGGGCCAAGTCAAAGAATGTTCTCTTAGGGGTGACGAGTGATGATGAAAATGTGAGTGTGTGTGCACGTGTGTGCGTGTGATCGCTGGGGGAGAAAGATCATCGTGGGTATGATGGGTTTTCATGGGGAGCAGGAGGAAATCAATTTAAATTAGAGTTCTAGAGATCTGTCAAGTTGTTTCCTCCTTTCCCTTCTCTGGAGCTGGGGTTGCCAGATAACGCCCCGGATGCCCGGTTCAATTTGAGTTTCAGATGAATAACAAAGAATTTTTTGTATAAGTATGTGCCAAATATTTCCTGGGACACACTTATATTTTAAAAACTGCTGTTTTTTTCTGAAATTCAAACTTAAATTTCAAATTCGAACTGTGTTTGTATTTCCTAAATCTGGCGACCCTACCGGCCCCAGCATGGGAGATGGACGGATTTATTGCGAAATCATTTCCTTGGTCATTTAAAAAATTCAGTTGCATGAATTATAAAAGTCATTACTCATTCATGGTATTAGTTCTTACAAGACAGAAGTGTCTAAAGGGAAATGAATAGTTTCCTTTGTCCCTTCCTGAACCCAGCTCTCCTGGGTTACCTCTGACCTCTGCTAACATCTGGAAGTGTCTCCTCCCAGACTTTCCCCTTTGCTCGTACTAACACACACGTGCACATAGGCACATACGTTGTTCATGCCGTAACTATTTTCCTGGCAGTTTCTGCTTTATCAGAGAAAATCTCTAAAGTAGAATTACTGGGGCAAAGGCTATGTATATCTTACAGTTTAATGACTGCAGCTGGATTATTTACCGAGTTGAAAGTATTTACAGATCTCACCACACTATATGGGAATCCTTTATCCTCCACCAAACCAATATCAGTTATTATTATCTCTTAAAATATTTCTCAGTCTAAGAGTACAAAATATGATTTTAACTTACATTTCCCCACTTCTAGGAAGGTTGAGTATCTTTTTTCTGTCTTTATTGATATTTGCATTTCTGCTTCCGTGCACTTTCTGTTCATATGCATTGTCCATATTTCCATGGAGTGTTTTTCTTGTTCATTTCAGGGTGCTCTTTACATATGGGGGCCATACTCTTGCTTTGACTATTACATATAGTCTTGGAATTGCTTTGGGACCAGCTGTAATCAAACCATCACCTGGGCCATGGGGCCTAGGCCTGAGCTTCTCGTGGTGGTGGCCTCCTGTGTCTCATGGCAATCATAGACCTCCAAACCCCACATAGGCACCTAGAGACCGCTGATCTTTTCGTCTCAAAATTCTTGAGTTTAAAGGAACCACATGTTGCTCAAGAGCCTCAGTTAGCGCTTTGCTGCCCTGGTGCTGCCCCAGAGGCAGGGGGCTGGCCTGGATGATTTTCAAAACCCTGCCCACCTTTATTATCCTGCTTTCTCTGCATCCATGGAAAGCTCCACTCCAGAGCGGGGAACTGGGTCTCGGGAGGGAGGTGGCACTGGGGGTGTCCTTCCCTGTCTGTGGTCATCCTCCCCCCTTTGATGTCCCAGCAGAGACCTACACTGTGCTAACTTGTGTCCCCGTATGTCCGAGTCTGACTCCGGGACCCGGGAATTCGATCTTATTTGAAAACAGGGTTTTTGCAGATGTAATCAAGTTAAGATGACGTGCTACTGGAGGAGACAGGGGGTCCTAAATCCGAGACTGCTGTCCTTATCAGAAGAGGAAAGGACCAACAGAGATGCACAGGGGAGAACACCAAGTGAAGACGGAGCAGAGAGTGGAGTGATGCAGCCACAAGCCTGGGACCACTGAGGATTGTCTGCAACGCGAGAAGCTAGAGGAAGCAGGAAAGATCCCCCCAGAGCCTTTGCAGGGAGCGGGGCGGCAGACACCTGAACTTCAGACTTCTGGCCTCTAGAACTGTGCAGAATAAATCTGTGTTGACTTAAGCTACTCATTTTGTGGCAAGTTGTTCCTGCAGCCCCGGGAACCATACACCCGCCAAGCAAGTCAATGTCCCACCTTCTGGGTCTCTCAGAGGATGGAGAAGACAGTGTGGGACAATCCGTGCAAAGCTCAGGGCTGAGTGGGCCCCCACATGCCCGTGGCCGGCTCCTCTGAGATTCTTTGGTGCCTCATTCAACAGGAAGAAGCCGTTGGCCAGGAGGCCCGAGCTTACCAGGGGTGGCCCGACGGTCAGGGGGAGACTGGCTCACCCATCTGTCCACTGGGGTGATGGAACACCATTGACAGAACCGATGTGGCCATAAGTGTGTTTACTGAGCTGTATCTGAGGGTGGACCCTGGACTGGCAGATTTACCGGGGGCGGTGGCACATTTTACTGGTGCTGCCAGGTCTCTGTGATGCGAGGCAAGGGTGTGCATCTGATGGTGAAGAGTGCAATGGGGGTGACTGGGGTCAAACGGCCAGGCCACGGGGATGGTCCTTATCCCTCCCTGTCCCCTGAGGGCCAGCTTACTTCTAGCCAGGAATGAAGTGAGGAGGGTGAGAGCAGAGACAGTCCCGGGTGCTCAAGAAGCTGCGGAGGGAGGCCCCGTGGAGACGGACCTGCAGTAGCCAATGGTCTTGGGCAGAGACGGCTGGAGTCCTTGGGTGGCCGGTGAAAGGGGAGACTGACCCCTTCCCCAGAGGCCGGCTTGTGACTGAGGGGTCAGCAGCTCCCAACCAAACAGGGAGCTGGGCCAACTGTGATCCCTTCCCACCACCTGGCGGACCCGCTGGACTATGCGGCAGCCAGTGGCCACGCGAATGCAGGCGGCACTGCAGGCCTCCTGGGGCCAAGGCACAGGCCACTCGTGTCAGAACGGTTGTCCCTACCCAGGTGACTTTGCCTGGCTGCGTGAGCACTCTCTCTGGGGACTGTCCATCCTGTCTTGCCCTGTGCACCCTGGAATGTGGCCTGGCCAGGCCTTCTGGCCACGCAGCTGACGTTTAAGCGCAGGAACCCCAGAGGGGCAGCTGGGTCATTTTCCACCCCTGGGTCACCTGTGGACCCGGCATGTTTGGGGCGATGTGGTCTGGGGGTGAAGGAGAGGGTAAAGGAATATGAGAGGGGTGCAGGTCTCCTTGTGACCTCTCCAGAGGACGGGCGGGAAGACCTCACTGGACAGAGGACCCCGATGGCTGACAGGCGCCTGGCAGCGCCCACGTGCTCCCCCGTCTTCCCACCAAGCTGGGTTTGGTGCAGGTATCTGGCCCCCGACCCCTTGGGCAGGGCATGCCTGGGTGAGCGAGGCCCACCCGAGACTCCAAGGCTGAGCGCATGGTCTCTGGGAGATCCTGTACTCTTAGGAATGACCGATTCTGGCCGATGAGACAAAAGGAGTGTCTTTGAGCCTGAAGGGTCCGCTTCTGTGAAAAGTTATTGGCTTCTATGAGGGGCCCCAGGACATTGCTACGGATCCACTGCAGCCATCTCACTCCCAGCCCAATGAGAGGGGATACAGAGGAGGCAGGGGACAGACCCTGTGTCCTCATGATGGAGAGGGGTGCTGAATCAGCCAGCCCTGAAGCCAGCCCTAGCCTGGACTTCCTGTCATGGCGTGCGTGCTTCCTTGCAGCTTCAGCCAGTTTGGGCCAGTTTCTGCTGGTCACAGCTGGAAGGGTCTGGACAGATTTGGGTGGGGCCACTCTGGGCACCATGGATGCTGACACATTAACCCCTGGAGCTGCGACTCCGAGAGCTCCCCTCTGCCTGAGTGCCTGAACCCCGTTCTCTCCCTGGGTCAGTCTGGGGCGCTCATCAAAGTGACTTCTATGTGGGCGGAGAGCTTCTGTCTTCATTTTGTACATGGCAGGTTGGCGTTCTCCTAAAGGATCTTCCCTAAAGCTCACAGAAAAGATAAAAAAAAAATAGACTGGAAGACACAGGTGCTTGGCAACAGTGGTGCATTACGGGCTCGGATCTCTTCTCCAAGGACATCGCTGTTGGGTCGCAGTGGGGCTAGGGGCCAGCATGGCCTCTGGCCGGTCACCCTTGGTTCTGCCCTGGGACACTCTCGTCCTTGGATTGTCAGCCAAGCCTGAGGACCAGCGATGTGGAACAGCTTCTGGCCGGTTCCAAGGCTGGACCTGGGGTGTCCTCAGCCCCTCCGGGACCCAGGTCGTCCCTGCTCTGGTGAGGGCCTGAGTCTGTACAGAACTGCTCTCAGGGCCCCAGCCCTGGTCCCCGTCCAGGAGCCCCTAGTTTTGGCCCCAGGCTTTCTCCAGAGTCCCCTGTGACCCTGCAGGGGCCCCCTTGGCTCTTCTTGGAGTTTGCTCCGGCTCTGGCCCCTGCACCCCCAGTGTGCTCTCGGTTCATCTCTGCCTTTCTTGTTGGGCTCACGGCGGGGGAAGAAAGCTATGGGGTGAGACCATCTTGAGAGCGTAGTGCAGGCAGCTGTGCCCGAGCCTCGTCTCTCGAGCAGCCCTGGGGGACCGTCCCCAAGGACCTTGCACTTCATCTCTGATGTCGCTGTGGAACCAGCAGAAAGCCTCTGCCTTCCAGCAGACCCCAGCCCGAGGCCCCATTTCCTATCTGAAGGGCACGCCTCATTCTGGGCAGAGAACATGTGAGTCCTGGGGGACCCCCCCCCCCTTGATGGAGGTTCCTAACTCCTCTCTCCTGCATGTGTGCACCCACGGGTCTCTCCTCCGGGAATGAGTTGACGAAGTCCAGATGGGGGCAGACAAAGTCGAGATGACTGCAGTCTGACAGTGTCAAAATTGTCTTAGCCGCCTTACCTGCTACCTTCGTCTGCTCGGGCCACCAGGGCAAAGCACCACGACACAGGCTTAAAGGACAGGAATTTATTTCTCACGGCCCTGGAGGCTGGAAGTCCAAGAGCAAGGCACCAACGTGGCCGGGCTCTGGCAGGGCCTCTCTTCCTGGCTTACAGAGGCTGCCTTCTCGCTGTGTCCTCGAATGGCAGAGACAGAGAGAGAGAGAGCCAGCCCTGGGGTCTCTTCCTTTTGGGCCCTGATCCCATCCTGAGGGCCCCACTATCATGACCTCATCTCATCTAATCGCCCCTCCAAGGCGGCCCCTCCAAATACCATCGTAGTGGAGGGGGGTGCGTCAGCATATGAATTTTGGGGGGGGACACAAAAGTTCCATCTATGATACCTGCAGCAAGAGGGAAGTCAGCACTTCAGAGCTGTGATGTTTCCTTCTGAAGATGTCACCAGCCGAGGGGAGCTCTCTTTTGAGTGTCAGATCCTCAAATCAGACAACAGTCTTGGTTTTAGGATATTGTAGAATTTGGATTAAAGAGAAAAGAAGTTTTTTTTTAAAAAAAACCCTATTTTCTAGAATCATCTAGCTGATTTGTTTGCAAAGGGCATTTTCCTATTTAATGCTTAATTGCCATGTTCTGTGTGGTACAAATTTCCTCTCCTGTCCTCGGCCATCCTTTTAGTATTCTTTGGCTAATTTTCAGCCATTAAAAAATGATATTATAGAAGAATACTTAATGATTTGGTATGATATGTAGTTAAGTGGAAAAAAGTTACAAAATGGAATGTACAGTATGATCCCACTTAGTACCAAAAATACATATTCTATGCCTAGGAAAGTCTGGGAGGGTATGTATGCTCAAAATGTTAACAGGAGTTATTTCGGGTTAGTGGGATTATGGGTTATTTTTAATTTTCTTCTTTTTGCATATGTGTAGTTTCTAAATTTTCTACAGTGAATATGTATTACTTTTATAATAAGGACAAAATTATAACCACAGATCTCGCAGAAGGCTGCTCAGACTACCCGACCAGGGTGGCCCGGGGCGCCCCTTTGTGCTCTGCGGCTCCCATGCTCAGCCCGGGGCCCCAGGAGCCCCCCTGAGAACTGCCTGCCCCCACCCCTGGGCGCCCTGGGCTGGGCGGTGCTGATGCTGGTTTTTCCTAGTGTTCAAGTGATCAGGGGACCCCTCCCTGACAGGTGGGTTTACTGCCACCCTCCATGACAATGCCTCTAACTCTCTCTTCTATCGACGTCAGCCAAAGGGGGCGCTGGGGGCGTGGCCAGGGCGAGCCCGGGGGGTGTCCTGGGTGAGCCTGGGGGTGTCTGGGGTGAGCCTGGGGGGTACCTGGGGCATGACTTCAGGAGGATTTCTGAGGCCTCAACCCTGCTGCACCCAGGCTCCCAGCGGCCACCTGCGGTTGGGGAGGATGGACAGCTCGGCCTGTCCCCGTCCTGGGGGTTGTCCCACGAGGGGAACAAAGGGCAGAGGCTGTGTGGTCCAGCAGAAATAACATGGCTGGGCTCAAACCCCAGCTGCCCCACCCACTAGCTTTTCACGACTTTTCTGAACCTTACCTTCCTTCATCTGGAAAATGGGGGTGATGCTGTGAAAATGAAATGAAACAATGAGTGTGGCTTGAAACAGGGTGGGTGCTGAGCACGTTCCCACCCCCTTCTTTCCTTTAGCCAATGTATAATCCAGTTGGGTAGACCTCCTCCCGATAAACCAGTGAAGTCCACCCGTAGAGCCTCTGAATATCAGACAACATCCAACTCTGACTACTCAGAGCTATTTCCATAGGAGTCACACACACATTTCCCCAACACACTCACACACACACACATTTTAATAGTCACCTGACAAAAGAAGGCCGTGGAGCAAGAACTGGTCCCTGTGGCCTTGCCTGTGTCCCAGGGTTCCAGATGGTTACTGTGCAGGCGATTCGACAGTTGCCACCCCCAGACAGGGCAGCAAGGCCGTGACTCTCTGCCCTGCACCCTCTCTCCAGCATCACCAAGATGGGGGATAGAGGCCTGGGCCCCAGGGTTACCCCTGGCTGATCTGTCCTGGAGAGCAGCTGCTGGAGCAGGAGGAGGCTCCCTACCCTGAAGGCATGGGCTTCTGTCACTGGCCTAGGTCACTGTCATCTCCTCCAGCCTCTCAAATATAGTCTACTGCCCAGCCCACTGGCCTTGGTCCTTGGATCTGTCCACTGTCTCCATCCCCCTGGTCACCAGCACCATCCCCAGCCTCCCCGCCTGCAGGCTTGTTCCTGCTTCTGTCCTTGTCGAGAGGCATCTTCCCACAGTGTAGGTCAGCTCATGCCAGCCCCTGCCTCACCCCCCTCTCTGCCCCTCACCCAAGGGCTCTGCGTGGTCCAGCCTGAAGGTGGCTTTGCTGCAGGCCACCCCCACTTGCTTTGAGACCAGCACGTGATAGACATTACAAGAGAGAAGCTGAGTCTGCCTCTTCCCCTGCGCCCCCTCTCTCCTGCAGGTGTTCTTGCTCAGATCCGTCACACAGCGGAGGACCACTTTGTGATGGATTTGGGAATGCAGGTGACAGGCAAGAGGCTAGTTCCGGTGATACCTCCCTAGAAGAAATCAGGCGAGGTCTAAAGAAAGGCTGGCCACGGCACCATGCTGTTCGCATCCGGGTCTGCCCCGCTTCCTGGACACCTGAGGCCTGACAGCAGAATCGGGGCACGAGTATTCCCATCACTTGGGGACCCTCTCCCGGCCTCGGTTCCTCTGGGACCGGGGTGTTTGCTCGAGCCCATCGCTGGCCGGCGTGTTTGTGTGCGTGGAGGGGAGCTGGTCCGGCGAGCAGCTGGCCTGGAGGGAGCTGTTTCTGAGATGAAGGTGAATCAGTGAGAACATGATTGGATTTACAGAAATTGGTTTGACACAAATTTTCAGGAATCCATCTGGGCTCCATGAGAGGTAGAGCTCTTCGCTTTTCTGGATTCCCAGGAAGCTTATGTTCTGGGGAGACTGAGTGTATTTGCTGCCAAAAGGGGCTTTATTTTTAGCCAAATGTGAGAAAGGGAAGGAGGGGCCATGGGGAGCGGGGGCCGAGGGCCCCTTGGTGGTGACATGCTGGTGGAAGTAGTGGGGAGCGGGCGGCCCTCGGGGCTGGGTGGGGACCTGGCCTCTGAGGGGCTGACACCTTTCGACTTTGGGGAAGACATCCCTGCTGCAAGCGCCTGCGTGGGCTGGGATGAGCTGGTGCCGCCATGAGCGGATTGTTCCATCTCCCCGCCCCCCGACCCCGTGCGCCAAGATGACTACCAAAAGCAGCAGCCATCACGAGTTCTAAATTTACAGGGCGCTTGTCCTTCACTGGCTGCTTAGAAGTGAAGCTGCCTTAGATGATGGGAATGCTAAAGCCACGAGGGCACGGCAGCCGCCAGCTTCCCCGGCCCCACCTGCTGGCCTGTGCCTGCCTCCTGCGCATCCTTGCCCGCCCCACCTGGGGCCTCCAGGCAGGGCTGCGAGCAGAGGCCGGCAGGGAAGGGGTGGGGCGTCTACACTGCAGTCCCTCGGGGGCTTGCAGCAGGAGCCTCTCCCCCTGAACGCAAGCACAGTCTGTATGGGGACTGAGGAATGGGGTCTGGGGACTTGGAAATGACAACGGGGCCTCTCTGTGCTGCACCTTCCAGCAAGGAGCCTGCTGGTTCTTTTCCCAAGGAGAAAGCGGACGGGCTCATGGCCAACACCTGCTGAGTCCCGGGCCCGGTGGAGGCCCCGGGCTGCAGGGCCAATGCCCCAGAGGAGGTTACGAGGGGGGCCCGAGCAGGCACTGGAATGCCACCCCCTCGCATACAACCGAAACTACTCTACCAACCCACCCCACGCTGCTTGGAATCCCCCGCTAAACATGGACCCTCTTTTAAAATGCAAATGCCCCCGGAGGACCTGCTCCCAAGCCCCTCAAGGCCTCATCCTCTGTGCTCCCCCAGCACTTTGCGCACGCCGCACCACGACGTCACACTGTTCTGTAATAATGATCACATCTGGGCCGTGGGCACCCTGAAGGCCGGGGCAGAGTCTCATTTGTCTGTGAAGCCCCGGGACCTCTGCAGGCCAGCACCGAATGATTAAGTGGATGAATGAACCGCTGGAGTGAATGAATGATCCGCTGGGACAGACCACCGTCCACTCTGGTTTCCCTGGGTCTGGCTTGCAGGACTGGCTTGCCTCTTGGTGCTGAATTGCATGGATGGATTCCATCACAACTTCGAAATAAACTGCTGTTAGCTCACCCCTTAGGTGAGCAATGTCGGGGCACCTGACCGAGGCATGGAGATGGAGAAGCCATGATTGTGGCCTGTGTGCATCTCAGACTCTCGTGCGGGGCCGATGCACCCAATGTGTCGGATGGATGAGTGCCGGGGTGTTTATTCACAGCAGGCTGAGGGCCAGGGTCACAAGAGAGGATGCAGAACATGAGGTCAGGAAACCCGCATTTTGATAGTCACCACCCCCAACCTCCAAAATACACACACAGAACCAAGGTTCATCTCAACTTTCCGTAACAAGAAGGGCTCATGGCCTTCTAGGTGCGTAAGACCAGAGGGAAGAGGGCTGGAGGCCCGGGCCAGCTGGACCCTTGCAGACGGGGGCTGTGGGCAGGAGAATGACGGGGGATTCAGAGACGGGATCTAGGCAACTCAGTGGATGCGACCATCGGACCCCCAGGGCCAAGAAGCCTTTGGAGCACGAAGGCCGCACCGCAGAGAAGACATGAATGACTTGGCCTTTCTCCAGTAACGCTTTGTTTAGAAACAAAGGAGTGAGCCGTGTTTGGCCCCCAGGCCATAGTTCGCCAACCTGTTCTGGAGCTCCCAGGGTCACCAGGAGCTTTCACACCCATCTCTCTCCCTCTGTTCTCTTCTTCCTCGTCTCCTCCTTCCCCAACACTCACCCTTAGATCCCTTGACTGGGACCGCCCCCAGACGGTCAGCGGCGTCACCTCCCGGTGGTGTCTGCAGGTCCAGCTTGCCGTCTCCTCTGGAAGGTCCCTCCTCTTGCACAGACTTGGGTTCTCTACCTGCGTCTTCGGCCTATTGCTCCCCCTGACCTCATGCCCAGCCCCCTCCCCCTTCCACGGGCCACTGTGGTGCCCACTGCCCTCCGCACTTCAGGCACCACACTGGTGGCCAGCTGCCCCACCCCACTTCAGCCTCCTCCCTTCTTTGTACGAATCCCACTGGGCGCTCCTGAGCCCCAACGCCCTCTCTCCTGGGAGCAGGTTCCACGATGTTTGAAAGCATAGGCTCTAAGTGAGAGCTCCCCTCCTGAGCGCCTCTCCTCGCCTCCTTGCTGGAAGTCGGACTCTTGGGCCTCAAGTCCCCCTGGAGGGCAGGTGACGTGTGGGGGAGGGGGGAGAATGGGGCGAGACTTTGCTGGGCTTTGCGGCATCTTTTCAAAACAAAAGGGAGCAAGCTTTTTCTTTCGAAATAACTGTCAACTCACAGGAAGCTGAAGAATCAGTACCCGGAATCCTGGGGGGCCTTCCTGGGGGGACAGTAGCAGAGGCTGCTGGCAGCAGGGCCGGAACGTGCGATGGGGCGGCGTCGGCAGGCCCTGCTCCCTCTGGAACCCCTGCAGGCGAGTCCTTCCTCGCCTCTCCTGGCTCCGGGCGTGGCCGGCAGCCTCGGCGTTCCTGGGCTTGCAGCTGCATCTCCCACTCTCTGCCCCGTCGTGACGTGGCCTTCTCCCTGTGTCTCCGTGTCCCCTCCTCTCTGGTAAGGACACCCGTCACATGGGACACCCTGCTCAAATGTGACCTCGTCCTAACTTACATCTCTGTTACATCTGCAAAGACCCCGTTTCCAAATAAGGTCACATTCAAGGGCACCAGAGAGCGGTTAGGACTTCAGCACATATTTTCCACCCACGGCGAACACCGACCGGGCAGAGAGTGGGGGCAGGATTCCGCGTGCTGCTCTGCCGGGACCCTGCCGCACCCGGCCGCACCCCCTCCCTTCTTCTTCTCGGAGCTTCTCTGGCTTGTTTTAATGAGGTGCTTGCCTGACAGCAAGCTCACCAAGAGGCAGTAACAGGCGCGTTCTTCTATTATTGTGGCTGCCAGCGCTCCAGGACCAACTGGGTTTACAAAAATAAAGTTGTATCATCTGCTGCATGTACCACATCCCCTAAAACAGGTTATTAAGGGGAAGTGGGGAATATCGGAAGCAGATGGAGGAGCCCTTGATTTGCATAAGGTGCCATTTGCAAGGCTCAGAAGCCTCACTGGAGGGAAGAATGTATGGAAATACACATACGTCAGCCCCTGCTTGGGAAACAGAGGCGCACCGATCAAGCGCAAAAATAGAGCCGGGAGAGACCAAGCTGGTGGGGAGGCAGACGGGAGGGTAATGAGCAAATCTAGCGGCCCAGCACAGGACGGCCGGGCGCAGCTGGGGGCCGCCCTCCCTGAAGCTTCCTTTTCAGTGTTGCGATTTGAACGCTAATGGATTTTATCTATGCAGCCAGATAGGTGTTTCCAAAAGACCTGGCTTTTCTTCTCTCTCCCAGAAGGGCAATTGGGAAAAAAAAAAAGAAAAGAAAAAGAAGAACATAGTTGCCAGCAAGCTGGCCTGAAGATCCTGTTCGGCAGGAGTCGTGTGAGCGCTCTGCATCCCCAGGTGCAGACGGGATACGGCTAGTCCCTGGCTCAGATGTAACCAAGAATGAGGGGTGGAGAGAAGGATCTCCTATCGCACCAGGAAAGGAGAGGGTGCACTCAGGATGCACGGGGCCACCGCTTGACCTTGGGATTGGCCGCTGGTGGTGGGGCAGGCGGGTGCCTGGTGAGTCTGCCAGCCGTGGACTCCTTCTGTGTCTGGCCGCCTGGAAGGCCTCAGCCTTGCTGGCTGCAGTGTTAAGAGCAGGTGGGGCCGGGCTGGTATCACACAGTGGTTTTGTCCCAAACCCTCTGCTATGCCTGATTCTCTCTTCAAGGCAGGTGTAAGGGGAAGGCGTGAGGTGAGTCCCTGTCTACATAAAGCCCTCTGCAGAGAACACGATGTGCTTGCTTCATCGGGCCCATGGCCCTTTAAAGTAGAAGGGCCAAGACAGCAGAACCGAGAGTCAGTGTCCATTTGATGTCCAGTCACTGGGAACTGGTTTAGCCAGGACAACACTGCCCCCTCCCACTCCCCTCCTCCACCCTATGTTCCCTGCTGTTCCATTTGCCAATCCCAGTGACCTCTGCTCCCACCATCGGGCACTCTCCGCAGATCAGATGCTCCTTGTTTTAAGACCTGGTTCAATAGTTGGGCTGGGAGCCCCTCCTTGGCTGGGCATTTAGGCCACTATCCTGGCGTCTCTGTTAGTGCCTGTCAGTGAGGGAGATGGTGCCCCCTGTAACTTCCTGGTACTTGATACCTTGGGATAGGTGACAGAATGTACAGTTGACGGTCTTGGGGTCACCTCCCCTTTGGGAAGGAAGTCACTTGGTTCAATACTCTGGTCCAGTTTCACACATGAGACTGGCCCCGTCATGAGCCATGTGTGTGCTGCCTGCTGGCCCAGGGGCCGAGTTGGAGGGCTGGTGCTGTTGGGCTGTGCTCCCCTCATGCTGCTGGGTTGTAGCTGGAAAGAGGCTGCCCAGTGGGGCTCTACACCCCAGACTCCTTGCTCCTGGGGGGTCATGTGGCTAGTTCTTTCTGATGAACTAGAGTGGAAGTGATGCTTGTCACTTCCAGGCAAAGGGCTTGAGTACTGGGGGTGGAACCTCGTCTCCTGGGCTGTGACTGAATGATGCCAGGGTGACTGTGGAGGCATGGGATGGTGGAGACCTAACTTGGAAGCAGCCGGGGCCCCGAGTCTCTGCATGGAGGCCAACCTTTGAGCTGTGGCCAACTGCGATGGGTGTGAGATGTGACGGCGACATGTTTTAACGGTTGGCTTGTCCTGACGAATCCAACCACTTTCCTTGGGCTTTTCCCCCAGGCTGTAGGTCAGCCATCTCCCCTGGGTTGGGGAGAACCTGCTGTTTTGCTGGTTATCTCAAGAGATTGTCAAAATTCTAAATAAAAATGTTTTTATCCCTTTTGACTTGAAATTTACACACATACGGTATATACTCAAACAGGAAAAGAGATTCCCTTTACAAAAATCCAAGCTTAGAAAAGTGGATGATGATGATTGATATTATAATATCCTTTCCAAAGAATGCAGCCAAGTGCCTTTAGACACGGAGCCCCCAGGAGCATGAAAACTTCCATCTGATCTGCACGTATGTGATTTCATAGAACTTAAGAGGTGCAGATAATGCACCCCCACTGGGGTGGAGATAGGGGTAAGAGAGAGCTCGGTGGTGCAGAAATGAAACAATATTGCCACGGTACAGCCCCTCCGGAAAGATCGGGAATCATTTTCTTGGAAATGAGGACAACAATCTTTCTCACTTGTTGGTAAACTCATCTGGAACGTGGTGAATCCAAGAAAACATGACAGGAGGGGCCTGCTGAGTGATGTGGAGGGCTCTGCCTTCTCGCTTACTTGATTCGCTGCAGACGAGCAGTTCTTGCCACCGGATGTAGCCGTGGTGCTTTAATTTATAGCACTGTTGTCAACCAGAGGTGATTTTGGTCCCAGGGGACATTTGCCAGGGTCTGGAGACCTCTTTGATTGTCACAACTTAGGGGGTGGCAGTGCTGTGGCATCTGGAGGGTGGGGGCCAGGGATGCTGCTCAGCAGCTCACAATGCCCAGGACGGGCCCACCACAGACAATGATCTGGCCCTTAATGTCAGGGTTTGAGAAGCCCTGATTTACAGGGGCACCCAGCAAGGTGGGGAGGCTCGAGTAGGCCCTTTCCAGACTAGAGCCATGAGCAGAACATTCTTTAAGCATTATGCTGGCGCCTGTCTGGTGGTGAATTGTGTGCAAGAATCCTAGCTATCCACTTATGGGAGCGTGTAGAGCCCAAGCACGCGGTGCCGGGGCGGCCTCTGCAAGACGGACGGCTTCTCTGCCTCTGCAGGCACCAGGCATACGGGCTGCTGCTACACCTGCTGCCCTGGCAGAGGGTTTGCTCCCGATGTGAGGCCCCAAGCTCCTTCCAGACTCAGCACTCTGCTGGGGGCGGGGGGCAGTCTTGGACCCTGCGTTCTGCACATTGTTGGAGGGCGGCTTCCACCACGGGGAGTTGCCATCCTGGGGAGGGGGACGCGGCTGCATATTTCAAGGACGCCACTTTGCAGTGAAATCCCAGGGCGGCCCTACGTGCCAGGCCTGAGAGTGAAGGCAGTGTTTCGTTGCTGAGGTTTCTCCTCTTTACAAAGGCTGCTGGGGGGAGCTCTGCGGCCCCTCTGGAGCCGGCGGGAAGAGGGGAGTCTCCGTGAGGCGCCCGGGAAGCTGAGCCCGTGTGTAAACGTCAGTTCTGGGAAGCGAGCGGGCTCTGAACCTGTGGTTTGTCGGCCATGAGTTGGTAAACCTGCCTGAGCGTCATTTTCTACAATTCCCTTCTGTTAGACTCATTTTTTATCCAAACGGGAAGCATAATTCTTTTATTAGCTCAGAACTCTCCAGAATCCTGGGCTCCTCTCTCTGGAAGAAGAGTGGGAGATCAGAGAATAGAGGCCAGGGGGTCTTGAACCCAACTCCCTGGTTTTAACGATGGGGAAACTGAGGCCCAGAAAGGAAAAGCAACGAGGTCGTCACAAGAGCGGGATGAAATCGCAGCCTTTCGTCTCCCAGGACAAGGCCTCCCCCAGCGGAGGAGGCGAAACCTCGTGACCCCTTAGGTGTGCCTGGTGGTTTATTTAGGGGGCACTGAGGCCGGACGGGGAGCATGAGATTAAGGACGTGGAGGGGCTGTGGGAGGTAAGCTATCAGGATGCTGGACTTCTGCTGACCTTCCCAAATGGAGGACCACTCGACACGCATTGGCTAGTTTAAAGGTTTGACTAATTAGCTTTGCGTTTCATGAAATTGCGTTTAATTTGTGTGTTTGCCAGTCTTTCTCTCTCCTGTTGGGTTGAGTCCCGAGGTGGGCAGCCGGCTTACCCCTGCTCATACTCCTGGCATTTGGGCTCAGGCCAGTAACTCCTGTTGAATGAAGGAACGGACTCCTTGATCATTTCTCTGATCAGCTCACGAGGGCATGCGAACTCAAAAGAGAGACTCCATGATGAGAATTGTGTTCTTTTCACCATAATGCTGTGCACTGAAGGTTTGTGACCTCCGATATTCATGTGTGGAAACTAAGCCCCACAGGGCTTAGCTCTCTCTCCCCTTCAGCCCCTTGAGGACACAGTGAGAAGACGGCCGTCTGTGAACATGGAAGCGAATCTCCACCAGATGCCAAAGCTGCCACACCTTGATCTTGGCCTCCAGCCTCCAGAACTGTGAGAAATAAATATTTCTTGCTTCAACCGCCCAATCTATGGTATTTTTGTGACAGCAGCCGGAAAGGACTAAGACAAGAAATATGAGAAGAGTCACAGAAATATCCGTGCCAACATTTTGGGGAGAACACAGAACGACCCTTCCTTCTTCCCAGCCCGTTTCCAGCCATCTGAACATGTCGAACCCCAGTGGGGTTTGGCAGTGACTGGTGACATTTATGCAGGTTTAGTCCCTATCATACAGGAACACATTTAAGCTTTTTTTTTAAAAAAGTGGTAAATCACATGTAACATAAAATTTACCGTCTTAACCATTTTTATGTGTGTATTTCAGTGGCATTAAGTACAGTCACACTGTTGTGCAACCGTCACCACCCTCCACCTCCAGAACTCTTTCAAACGAACAACTTGCGGACAAACAACTCCCTGTTTCCCCTCCCCCAGCCCCTGGTGATCTCCATTCTACCTTCTAGTGTTACAATTTTGATGATTTTAGGGACCTCATACAAGTGGAATCGTATAGTATTTGTGACCGGCTTACTTCACTCAGCATGATGTCCTCAGAGTTCATCCACGTTGTAGCAGGTGTCAGAATGTCCTTCCTGTTTAAACCTGAATAGTATCCCATTGTGTGCATAGACCACATGCTACCCATCCGTCTGTTGGTGGACACTTGGGTTGCTTCCACCACGTGGCTATGGTGAATAATGCTGCTATGAACACGGGGTACAAATATCTCTTTGAGATCCTACTTTCAATTATTCTGGATATATACTCAGCGGTAGAATTGATGGATGGAACATTTAAGCTTTTTATTATAATCTCTTACTTCTGTGTCTGGAACTTGGTTAATTCATCATGTGGGAAATACAAAGTATGGTCCAGCTCCTGTCCCCTTCGTACAGCTCTGTACAAATGAAGCCCCTGCTCCTGGGTTCCAGCTCGTCCACTGGGCTTTCTTCTCTCCACTCTTCTGAAGCGGTCAAATCCGACATCTGTGTGTCTGGGTTCCATCTCTGTCCCCAAGGTGCACACAGCTGGAAATCTCCTGGTTATGACGTCCCAGCTTCCCCCAGTTGAGGTGTGAGTGCAAGCTCACAGTGAACAAGTGACTCGATGCAACCAGCAGGCAGCTGTGGTCCCTTCCTGCCCTTCACACACCCTGTCATTTGTTCACACATCTACAGGGCACCTTCTATGAGTCCCTCTCCTGGCACTGTGGGATGCGGACACGTGTCAGAGACAGTTCCTGGCCTGAAGCAGCTCAACATTCAATAAGAGATAAGACTGGTGCACAGAAAACCAATTCCAGGAGGATGTCGATAAGGGTGGGATGTGCAGAGGTGAATGGGGAGGGCTTCCCGGGCGAGCTGGCATTTTGGGTGGCTTCTGAGAGTGGGTAGGACTCGCACATGTGAGGATGGGTTGTCAGATTCTTCTCAAGACCAAGGAAACTTTTGCTCAAGAAACTCTCTATAGCGTATCTCCTCTTTTGGAAAAACACCAACACAGTGACATTCTCTTCCTTGTTGTGGATGACATCCAGCATCCCTGAGGTGAACCCCACAACCTCTCTAGGGGGAAGGTGTGTGTGTGTTTGTGTGTGCAATGTGTGTGCAGTGTGTGTGTGTGTGTGTGGCCGAGTGGGAGAATTTTACTTAAAGATGACATCGCCTTAACGTGACATCTTTTAAGACACCAAAATGTATCCTGAAATAGCTGGAGGGAACAGATGGATAAAGGTGACTTGGGGAGGCGCTGTCTGAGCTCGGGCTGCTCTAACAAGAACACCATAGACCGGGCGGCTTAGACAACAAACATTTCTTTCTCACAGTCTCACGGTTCTGGGAAGCCCAAGATCGAGGTGCCAGCAGATTCGGCGTCTGGTGAAGACTCTCTTCCTGGCTTGCAGATCTCCCGCTGTGTCCTCAGGTGGCAGAAAGAGATCATCTCTCTCCCCCGTCTCTTCTTATAAAGGCGCTAATCCCATCACGAGGGCTGCACCCTTGTGATGTAATCACCTCCCAACATGAGGTGGGAGTCCTGGAGCAGTAACTTCGTGGAAAAACTCTTCACGGAAAAGCTTCACCGTAAATGGGAATTTGTCAGGCTAAGCGATGAAAGGTTAAACTATATAGGATTTTTAATGACCTGATATAATTCGCCTCTTTATATTAGCAAACAAGTAAATTGAGAATATAGAAACAGTGAGTCCCAGCAGGGCTTAGAGAAATACTCATTGCTCCAGGCGGTCTTTCTACAGTGGTTCTGCCGGTACGTAATGAATTATAAAATGGATGATGCCCATCGATCCTGTAATCCCACTTCAGGAGATACAGAGCACAGAAGTTGCCAAAAGTGCCAAGACTTCTCTGATCAAGGATGCTTGTATCGGCACGCGGAGTGGAAACGCTGGAGACAGCCAAATGCCCGCCAGGCGGGAAGCAGTTAAACAAACGGCCATACTGTGTTGTCATCGAGAATGACAAACACGCTGACTACATATTTACATGGACTAATCTATTGAAATAATATCACATTAAAGCCGTGTCCTATAAAACAGATTCTCGAGAATCAGGAATGCAGGTCCCTGATGCAAAAACTGTGTGCCGCTCTGTTCGTCCAGCAGTGTCTGTCTGAGCACCTGCTGCGGTCCAGGCCCTGTGAGGCTGGGACATGTGACGAGGAGCCCAGAGGCCAGGTCCTCGCCCTGCAGGGCCTGCTGATGAGCCCGCAAGGTCAGCGAAGTCAGTAACTAACATCCTAGGACTAGCGACCCGTGCTCAGCAGGGTGAGGACAGGAGGCTGTGGGCACCCCAAGGAGAGCCCCCAGCCCTGTCTTAGGGCTCTGTCCTGGAGAGTGGATGGCTAAGGCCGGCTCTGAGAGACAGAGGGAGGGTCTAGGAGGAGGCCAAGGGTGTGTGCACAGGGGTGGGACATGTGGGGTGTGCAGAGGCCAGGGCAGGAGGCAAGAGAGCAGCTGACATGACTGGGGACCTGCCTGGGTTTGTGTGGCAGAGCCCAGAGCAGGAGACGGGCAGTGAGGGGGGGTTGGAGGCCCACTGGCTGCCCAGACTGGCAACGGGCATCTGCTGCTTTCCCATTCGTTTGGTTGACTATCTTAAAAAATTTTTTGTAAGAGCTTTAATAAGGTATAATCCGCACACCATACAGTTCACCCACAGAAAGTGCACCATTGCACGGTGTCGAGCACAGTCACAGAGTTGTGCGACCACCACCACAGTCCATTTTATCGCACTCCATCACCCGAAAGGACACCTCAGACCCTCTAACTGTCACCCTCCAACCCTCCCTCCCCACAGCCACCAATCCACTTTCTGTGTCTACAGATTTGCCTATTCTGGACATTTCCCGTGAAAGGAATCCTGCGCTATGTGGTCTTTTGTGACTGTCTTCTTCCACTTTCGCATAATGTTTTTATATGTTTATTTTTTAATTGACACTAAAATCCAATTTGGTCCTAAAGTGTTTTTAAGAGAAAAACAATATGAGTCGTTTCCAACTAGGAGAAGGAAATTCAACTTCCTTAAATTAAAAAAAAAAAACAAGTAGCCGTGTATTAGCCCGAGGGGCTGGGCTGAGAACACTGCTGAGGATTGAGAGCCTGCATTTTCCGCCTTTGTTAGTCTCTCCAAACCGGGCCCACCCCAGGCCGGTGACCTGGGGAGAGGTGGGATGGTGGACGGGGGTTCTGGAGCCGTCTGGCTCAGGTCAAGGTCACAGTGGGGAAGGGATGCGAATTCCCGAGTGAGGGGAGCCACACTGCGCACCCTCCTCCCCACGGTGCGTACCTCACACCGGAGCTCGCTGGTCCCTGAGCCGGGAACCATCTTCCAGGGCGCAGCCACCCCCAGAAGCGGAGGGAGGGGGTTCCAGAGGAGGGGGCGTTTGGGTTAGTTAAACGTGCGTTTTTATTGTTTTCATTTCCTCCCTCTCACTGTTGCCCTCTCCGCTCTCCTGTGAGGGAACTGCAAGTGCAAACGGCAGCAGCGTTGGTGGGCGCTCACGACACCCCCTTTGTGCCTTTCCTTCGCCGGCTCATTTGCTCCTCTGGCCCAAGAAGCGGGGTTCTACCTGTAGCCCGTTTCACAGTCCTGGCACCCGAGGCACAGAGTGGGGACCTCACCTGCCCAGGGCTCCCTGCTTCCGAATAACGGACCCGAGACTGGAACCCAGCCCCTCCGGCCTGGAAGCTCCGCTACGGTCCCGCCACCCCCATCTCGGCCCCAGCTGAGCTTTCTTATCCTCATCCCCTTTCACGGTAGCTGCATAAAAAACAAAGCTCTTATTTTTGTAGCTTTTCCTATTATGACATTAGTACACGCTTGGTATAGAAAAATGGAAAAATACCAAAAATCAGAAAGAAGAAAAATTCATCCGTGGTCCTGCTACCCCGCCTGACGTGTCAGTGCAGGGCCTCTCCCATGTCTGTGCACGTGGTACGTGTGCTCTGCTCGCGGTGACAGGTCCTTGTCCTGCTCCTGTGAGGTGGTGGCCCATGTTCTTCCTGGTCCTGGTTCTTCAGGAGAAGCCGCCAGCATGGCCACGATGGCAGGAATTGAAAAGCGACATTCTTCCTGGAAGTTTCTTGACAGATGTTTGCTGAGGACCCACGAGGTCCCTGGCGCTGTTCTGGACGCTGGGGGTAGAGGGTGAAGGAAACAGGTGATGGGAGGGTGGGGGGTGCTGGCTCGTGCAGCTGGGAGTTGGGGCCACCAACACCTCAGGCTCGCGTTGTCTAAGGAGCAGGTCTGGGGAGCCCCTCACTCAGACTGTGCACTTCGCACACTATGCCTCTCACCTCTGGGATCTCCACTTAGACGCGCTGCCTCCTGGTCTCCTGGGACGACGGCTCATCCCGGGTGTTTTCCAAATCGTATGCCCGTGGGCATGCTGCCACCAGCGCCCTCTGTCTTAGCCTGCGAGCTGGAGAGCAGGGGCTGTTTTGGTCCTTTTAAATTCTGTGATCACTGCAATTAGGTGACATCCCCCAGCGGGAACTCTTTTATTGTGCTCCAAGCTCTGGAGGCCCTTTGGGGATGGGAGGCGGTGTTTAAGTTTCTGCCGCAGGAAGCTGATGTGCATGGTGCTTGCACGTGGTGTCCCACAGGGGCTGAGGTCACAGGTTTGGAAGGCCCTGCCCAGCTCAGCCACTTCCCAGCTCTGTCTCCATGCACTGCCTGCGTGTCCTCTCTGAGTGTCTTGGGAAGCAGGAGAGCGTGTTCTGTCCCACACTGGGCTCCAGAACCAGAACACACTCCACAGGCATGACGTCTTCCTTCTACTGAGTCCTGTGTCTGGCGTAGTGAGGCAGACGTGCCAGGAGAGAAAGAGGGCTGGAGCAGAACCTCGGCCATCCTCGGAGAACCTCCGAGCTGGCCCTCCTCACGGAGGGAAACCCCACCAGCTTCTTGGCCTCAGTTGGCCTCCAGTTCCTTCCCCATCTGCCAAAGGAGGGAGTGGGACTAGCTGGCCTCCCTGCGCCTTCCGTCTCCAGGGTTCCCAGGTTCTGGGCAGGAGGGCTGAGCTGACTTGCTTGCCCACCTTTTGGGAAATTGTCCCTCTGGTCTCTCCCCAGGATGGCTGCTCCCCAATATCAGCTGTGCCGTCATTGCAGCCAGCTCTGGCCTGGGTTCAGTGCTCTCCCAAGTGTCAAATGGGGAGTCTCTGAGTGTGTATATGTGTCTCTGTGCATGCGCGTGCACATGTGTGAGCATCTGTGTGTACACGTGAGCATGCGTGTATACGTGTGTGTGCCTGCACTGACTGGTGCAGATGCTGCTCTGGGTGAGCGGCAGGTCCCTGGCTATACCCAGTTTGATGGGGGACAAGCTGTGTCTTCCCTAAGCGCTGCCCCTCTCTGCCTTCCTGGCGGTTTTCCCAGGTGACCAGGAAAGCCTTGGACAGTGGGGACATGTGCCACCTGCAAAGCTGCACAGGCACCTGCCTCAGAAGGCTCGAACTTGATTTAAAGCTTTGCTGTCGCCATCTTGAAATGTGAGCAAGGGCCTTGAATTTTCATTTTGTCCTGAGGCCTGCAGCTGAGGTGGCCAGTCCTGGCGGGGACCCTCTCAGCAGAGAGTGACGCTTCAAGTAGAAGCCAAGTCTGTCTGAGGCCCGCCATGCTTTCTCCTCGCAGCCCTGGAGGGCAGCCCAGCGTGCATCCCGCTCTCGTGCCCAGCCAGCCGAGGCAGAGTGGCAGGTGCTGGCCTCCTGTGGCATAGTGCTGCTGTCCCCAGGCCCAGGTGCCAGGCTCAAGTGGCAGAGGACATTAATCACCCTCAGGCCTGCGTCCCTGTGCTTGAGGCCGAGGCAGAGGGAAGCTGGCTGCTGGCTCTGGGGCAGGGAGGGCATGTGCATCACCTGCGTCTGCGCCTGGGAACGTGTGCGCGCCTTTAATTAGCATCCCTGGCTCCTGCCCCCGGGACCCAGCCTGACACTTGGGAGGGCAGTTTAGTTCACTGTAGCTTGAGGCTGCTCCCTATCTCGGCCTGACATGCTCCACCTCGTCCCCACTGCCGTCTGGGAGACGGAGGCCTTGGCAGCCGCTCTGCTCTTCCGCGGTCTCTGGCCGAAGGGACCAGCCGCAGCACCCACGCTCACCCAGTCTGCCAGGGACAGAGCCTGCTTGTCGTGCCGGTTCACAGGCCACCTGCTGGGTGAGCCCCTTTCCCGGGGGAGGGGGTGAGATCAAAGGCTGGGAGGGGGCAGGCTCTGTCCCAGGGAGGGGGCCCTGGTCCCAGCCCGCCTTCCCCGGCCCTGCACGACCTTGGGCATGTCCCTTAACTCTGGCCCGTTTCCTTGATTGCATGGGAGAGACTTGGAGCCGACGACTTCTCATGCGTCCTGTGGACCACTGCAGTTCAGGGGTCCCGAGACCACCCTCAAGTGCATGGTTCACCAGAGGAACTCAGCAAAGCTGTCTGCTCCCCTGAGGACAGGCTGTCACAGCAAAAGGACACATTAAAATCAGCACTGGGAAGAGGCACATGGGGCAGGTCCAGACAAGACTGGGCATGGGCTTCCAGGAGTCTCTCCCAGTGCAGCCATGTGGACGGTGCTCAGTTCTCCAGGAACGACATGTGACAACACGCACAGAGCACTGCCAACTGGGGACGCTCACCTGAGCCTCGGTGCTGAATGATTATTGGGAGCTGATCACGTAGACATCCCTGACCCCTGACCTTAGTCTGCAGCCCCTCCGGGGGTCAGAGGTTGAGCTGATACCACGTGGCCCAAGGCCGCCACCCTAAATCATCATTAGCATGGACTCTGGCTGGCCCACGGCCCCCAGGTAGACAAGGACACTCTCATCAGGCAGGACCTTCCAAGGGTCCAGAAGTGCCCTCCAGGAGCCAGCGGCAGGGGCCCAACCTCTCTGTGGGCGAGGCTGACCCTTCACTACCCAGGCCCCAGTAGGATTCTGGCAGTGCAGATGGGAGAGATAAAAGGGAAGACAATCCATGGGGGAGAGAGGGCCGCGCCCATTGTCAGCAGGTGGGGACAGCGTGCAGGGACGGCAGCTAGAGGCAGGAGAAGGGGCTGAGCCCCAGGAGAACTGGCCCCTCTCAATCCCCTGCCACTCTGTGAGGGGCTGCATACCCTCGGCTTGTCCTGGAGAACTTGGGCCTGACTCAGCCTGTGTGGGCAGTGGAGCCAGGACCATTCTGGAGTGAGTGGGCTTAGGAGACTGCTGGACGAGCCTTTTCGGGCCTGTCACCTGGCTCATCTCTCCTGCTCTGCTCTCCCCTCCCGGCCGTCCCCTGGCACCAGCCTGAGAGCATGGCAGCGACCTCCATTCGGCGAGCGAGCCCTGGGGCAGCCGTGGGTGTGGGCTCCCAGGGACGGCCCATCTGCCGAGAGGGCTGCCTGCCCTTCAGGAGAGGAGACGGGAGAGGAACAGCCTTTGTTTCTTCCTTTTTTGTGCCGAGTTCAAACCTCAGCCTCCCCGCAACTCTGGAGTTCCTGGATCTCAGGGCCCAGTACCCCTGGGCCTTTGGGGAACCTGCTGCCCTGGGCCTTCTCCCGGCACCCCCCGCCTCGGCCGCGGCCAGCTTCCTCCTCCCGAGCCTCCTGCTCTTTGCCTGGCAGCCCCGGGCCTCCTTTCGTTTGGAGGAAATGTTCCATTGGGGCCATCTCCACCCTGCACACTTTGCAAAAACCATTTTGCAAATTGTTTCTCTTGAAAGCAGAAAACCAGGAACACGGCTCCCTGGGCCTGGCGCCAGCCGCTCGGCATCTCTGTGCTCCATGCTTCCGGGTCGCTCTCCTATTCCTTTGCTCACTTCATGCTCACTGTGGTTCTGGGAGGGGAGGTGGGGCAGGGGCATCCGCCCACCCCCAATTTGTAGATGGGGAGACGGAGGCCTGGCTGGTTCTTGCAGGTCATCCTTCCAGGGGATTTTCCCCAGCCCCAGCCTTCTACCATTGGGGAAGACAGTGAAAATCATGCAGCTTCTCCCACAGACCCTCAGGCCTGGGCTTCGCTGGCCTCGGGGGGCCTTCTCATGCTTTTCCCCAGCTCCGTGTGATCCACACCTCGGAGACATCTGGACAAGCCCGTGAGATTCGGACCTACTCCTCCTCCCGGCACCATCTGAGCTGGAGGATGGGCTCCTCGGCCTGGCCGTCCTGCCGCCTGCCCCTTTCCCTGGCTTCTCCTTCCGCCCAGAGCATCACCTCTAAGTTCCCCAGCTGCTGTGAGAGATTTCATACAGTCAGTCAGTGCGGTTTAACGCGTGATAGATCGCTTTCATTGCCTGGCCTCGTGATTAATTTCCCGTAATAGTCCTCTCTAACACCAAGGCGAAAGAGGAGAGAGAGAAAAACCCTACATGATCCACTTTGTGCTCAGAGTATAAATGAATTAGATTTAATTTCTGTTTAATTGTTTCCATAGCTCAACCTCTACTGACTTCACAGGGTAATTTATTTTGCAGTCTTGGGGAAACGAGGAGGGGAGGAGGAAATAGAGACTGCAGCGGGGCCGCCTGTGGCCACTGTTTAGTTACACCTGATAGGCGTCTTATCTCCTTGTAATTGTTGGAGGCTGTCGGCTTTCTCCGCTGCCTCCGTCTGCGGTCTGCGCCGGGGATCGAGTCCCGGTCGGACCTCGGGCCAGCCGCTTTCAAGAAGGCCAGCCATCTGCAGGGAGCGAGCCGTTGAGTCAGGAACAGCAGAGGCGGCTCCTGACGTTGCGGGTGGGAGGGAAAGACGGAGAGTAATATGTCTTTAGAAGTGGAAAATTCCTGATGTTACTGTTGATGATTTGAAAATGATAACTTCCCCCCAGTGCGTTAACACAGGGTTTTTTTTTCCCAACTCTCCCTCTGTGGAGCCAGGGAGAGGCCGGGGTGGAGACGACAGGTGGGGTTCTCATTGCCCCTCTTGGGAAGGGGGTCATTAGAATATTGTCTGCAGCCCGTCCCTGCCGAGTGATTGGAGCCCCTACTGAGTACTCAGCCTGGGTGGTGGAAATGGGGGCCCCTCCTGCACCCACTCTTCCCCTCCAGAATCCAGCACACTTGCATTCTCTCTTTTTTGCAATTTATTGTGATAATATATAGCTGACATAAAATTTACCATTTTAACCATTTTTAAGTGTACGCTTCAGTGGCATTTAGCATATTGACATTGCCGTGCAGCCACCCCCACTATCTGTTTCCAGAATTTTTTTATCTTCCCCAACTGAAATTCTACCCATTAACTAACTCCCTCCACCCCCTCCCCCAGCCCCTGGCACCCACCATTCTTTCTGTCTCTGTGAATTTGACGACTCTGGGGACCTCATATAGTATTTATCCTTCTGTGTCTGGCTTCTTTCACTGAGCAGAATGTTTTCAAGGTTCACCATGAGTCAGAACTTCCTTCCTTTTTAAGGCTGAATAATATTCCATTGTCTGGAGAGACCACATGTTGTTTATCCATTCATAGGCAAGGGATATTTGGGGTGTTTCAGTGTGGTTTTTGTTTGTTTGTTTGGTTTTTGCTGAGGAAGATTCGCCCTGAGCTAACGTCCATGCCAGTCCTTCTCTATTTGGTATGTGGGTCGCCGCCACAACATGGCTGCCAACGGGTGGTGTAAGTCCATGCCTGGGATTTGAACCTACGAACCTGGGCTACTGAAGCAGAGCATGCAAACTTAACATTACACCATGAGGCTGGCACCCCTCAGCGTGCTTTTTGAGAATGCACTTGGGAAGGTCCAGAGTCCAAGGCCCGTCTAGGTGATCTATGCTTCTCATCCAGGTTACCTGAGGCTTTCCTCTCCGTCTCAGCTCTCTCTCACCTGGGCCCGATTCAGGAGAAGGCCAGTGGATGAGGGACCCCACGGCCCCCTCTGTGGATGATGTCTGACTTAGGGCTCATGCAGAGCCTGGGCTCTCCCCAGGGCTTTGTGCTGCCCTCACTCCAGCCCGGCATGAATCTTCACGGAACAGCTCTTAGGAGCCAGCTTCATTCAGTCCTTACAATGGACCCATAGAGAGAGGCTATTCCCCCATTCACAGATGGGGAGACCGAGGTCAAGGAAGCTGAGGGATCTGGTCAAAGTCTCTGGGGAAGGGTCAGCCCCGAGCCCCGCACCCACATCTTCTGGATCCGAAAGCCTGTTGTGTTTCTATTATCCGACACTGCCTGGTGGCTCCATTCACTTCACCCTCCCCAGATGGAATCAAGGAGCCCACTGTGCCTGGGAACTTCGATCTGTAGGCACAGGAGCTGCTCTGCAATGCTCCCTCCCACCTGATCCCCCGAGAATCCAGCCAGGGCGTGGGGCGGATGGGGGCACGTGGGCCCACGGTTCCCAGCCCAACACTGTGGTGCGTCCAGCCCTGGTCAGGGGCTCACAGTGGTACCTGGGGGCAGGGGTGGGACCTGGAAAAGGACCAGTCCCTCTGGTAACAGGTGGTTGCTTGCTGTGTCTCAGTGTCTATCGTCCTTGGCTGAGTGTAAGCTGTAGGGGGCAGAAACCTGCCTCATTTTTACCCCATGGCCTGACACACAGAAGAGGCTTGAGAAATGCCATAGACAGGACACAAGTGGAAAATGTGTGTCCTGCGCGTGGTGAGTCACTCGGTGCATTAACTTTGAACGGCAAGGAAGACGGGCAGGGCTTGGTGTTCAAATCCATTCACCCAGGCTCCAGGCTTGGAGGAGAGTCGAGCGAAGGAGGGCAGAGAGGGGAGGCCAGCAGGGGGAAAGCAGGTTTAGGGCGCACTGCGACTCCTTCCTCTAGTTCACCGTGCCTCATGGGTGATCTCTAAGTGCCCACCGCAGGCCGACTGTCCCGCAGGCCGGGCCTTATCTCATCCTTCGCGATTACACTGCATTCTCTTCTGCTCCCTCCCGCCGTGCACCACCAGCGAGACCTTGGGGATCAGCCTCAGGGCTTGGCACTTGGGGAGGCAGGACAGACGCACACAGGAAAAGGGTGACAGACATGCCTCTGTGGACCCCAGAGTGGAGCTTCGGGGACTCTGGGGAAGGTGGCCGGCTCGGGGAAGGGAGAGGATGCTGGGGGAGGGTGGCGTGGCTGGTGGGCATGCTTCTCCTCCATTCAATGCCTGTGCCCTCCTGCTTTGCGTCTTCAACCCAATGGGGATGGGGGTATTTTAGGCAATGGAAATAGTTCATTTTTCTTCATTTGTTGTGTTGAACGTTTGTCATCCCCAAGGAGTGTTGGCTGACATGGCAGCAGCTGACCCTCCTGGCAGCCAGCGCTCTCTCGCTCTCTCTCCATCGTCCTGGGAAATGATCTTGGCCGTGGTCACATGGAGCCTTGGGCTCAAGGCTCGTGTAGCAGAGGAAACGGTGGCGCGGGTCCTGGAGGGAGCGCCTCAGGGAACGCCGGGTGTCTGGAGGGAAGCGGGTGAAGCGTGGGCCTAGGTGAGCAGAGCATGCGCAGAGTCTGTGTGGCTGTGCGAAGCTGGCCTCCTGGCCTGGGAAGTGGGGTGTTCTGGAACCTACCTTGTGGGTCGATGTGGGGCTCAGTGAGGGAACAGGCGTACACTGGTGAGAGCAGTGCTGGCACCCACAAGTGGCCATCTGGTCTGGAATGTCCCCGCCTCTGCCAGTTCGTGGGGTGGGGAGGCTGGGGTGGATCTGGCCTCCGGGCGCCTGGATGTGGGGACTCAGTGAGGGGGTAGCATCCCCCTGTGTGAGCCGCGTCCTGACGGCTTCCTCTGCCCAGTTCATGTGGGAGGTGGAGGTGGCGTGTCCTCGGTAAGTCTAGGCGCACTTCATTGTGATCTAGTGACTCTAGGGGGTGGAGGGCCTTTCCCCGCTGCCCTTCAGGAAGGCAGACTGCCAGGGAAGGACACGGACCTGTCTGGCTGAGGTCACAGGCCCACCGGAGGACCCGTCACCATGCCACACGGATTGGCAGGGCATTTGGGCTAGAACGGGGGAAGCAGTAATTCATCAACAACAGGGTGACCTGATGACCAGATGGAGAGGGACGGTCATGGTAGGCCAACCCAGAGGGCCACCAGGGCGTGTGCCTGGATGGACACAGAGGGAACACCCATGGGAGGAATGGCTCTGGGCACTGGCCCCACAGAAGCTTGCAAAATGCCCAGCATGTGTGTTCTGTGCTTGCCACGAGGCGGGAGCTCCGACCTTGCCTATGGACAGTAGGGGAAACTGAAGCGCAGGGACACCACGGGGCCCACCCAGGCCACACAGCTAGTATGTGTCTGCGCTGGATTTGAACCCAAGCAGCCTGGTTCTAAGGCCCGCCCCTTGGCCACCCTCTGTGGCCATTTCACTGTGAGGACGGGGCCCACGGGAAGCTTGGGCATGGCCATGGTGGCCGCGCCCGATGATGACATGCATCCAGGTATGTCCTACCTGGTCACGACTATGAGCCCAGAGGAACGGCACCTGCTGCCTGACAGATAAGTGCCCAGCTGACTTCACAGTTCGCCTTGGGCTCACCTCCTCTCTGTCCCTTCCCGCCCTGCCCCCATCCCAGTGCAGACCTGCGACTCCTGTGGGCCTCCCCATGCAGGTCTGGCTCTCGGGGCCCTCGGCACTTCCTGAGTTTCCACGACCATCCCTAAATTGTCTCTGTGTCCCCAGCACCTAACGAGCGGTGGTTTGAGACCTGAACGAATAGGTGACATGTCACACTGTGTGCCAACCCACGACATGCACGTGTGCACCCACGCTATTTCATCGGCGTCAGTGTTGGAAGATCCGTGCACCTGCAAATACCCCATTCGCAAGGGGCATCCTTCCCCCTCCCCTTGCTTCCTCCGTCTTCGTCTTCGGAGGGTGCCCCCATCCCCAGGCTCCTCGCTCCCTCTGCCAGCGGAACAGGTGTTCTGCTTGACCCTGCACCCTCGCTCGGAGGATGATAGTCCTGGCAGGAGCCTCTGCCTCCTGGCAGGGCCCCGAGTGTCGCCTGGGCGGGAGGTGAAGGGGCAGCCAGAGATTCTACATGGTTTGGTGAAGAGGCTGAGTGTCTTGGCTCTTGATGCACAGGGCCACGTGGACTTGGCCTTCCTCTGCCTCCGTCTCCTTAGGGAGCTGATTCCTGGGGTCCACTTTGTCCTGGGGGAGGTGGAGCGAGGCCTGCCCCTCCCCCGGGGCTCCCAGGTGCTCTGCCTCAAGTCCTGGCCGCCCTCCCTTCCCCTGCGCCTGGCCAGCACAGTGACCGCCAAGAGGAGAAAGCTCGGTGATGGGTGCCAGGGAAATGTCCCCGCTCTCATCCCCTCCATTAATCACCAGCTCTGTGGCGCCGGGCCCCTGTTTACGAGGCACCGGGGTTCCGACGTGAGCGCCGCGCTCCCAGCCTCGCCGTTAATCTGCTCCCTCCGAGACAGGCTGCCTCAGCCTGTTAATCACTTGCGGTAATTACAGCCCCAACTTTGCACAGGAATGTTAATTGTTGGATGGAGGGGCCGGTGCATGCTGTGTGTGTCCTTCTCCTTTGGCCCCCAAATGCCAAGGTCATGGGATTTGGCGGGGCTGACGGTGCATAGAAATGAGCCTGTCCTCGAGGGTGGGGTGGCCAGCTGCCAGCAGTGACTGTCCCCTTGCTCTCTGCCACACATCCTGCACGATTGCCAGATCTGTGGTGGGTACGAGGTGGGTGCGAGGTGGGTATGAGGTAGGCCACTGTGGAGAGTCAGGGCCAGGGCTTGGCAGGTTGGGGCTCCCCAGGGTGCGAGCTGAGCCCCCGGGGGCCAGCAAGGAGGACTGCCCGGCCTGCCTGTGGTATGGCCATGGTCAGCTTGCCCGTGGGATGGGCTTGGTGGCTTTTCCCTGGTACCTCTGTCCACACCAGGCAGTTCTGCTGTTCCTCTGGAAACTTGGCCAGCTGACTGGCTGATCCCTGAGCTGTGTGAAGCCACTCAAGCCACTGCTTGGGGACAGGAGGAAATTGTATGGCTTCCCCTTCCATTTACTCCTGTCATAAAAGTTTGTTTTTCTCCAGTTAATAAAAGTAATATATGCTAATTAGAAAATATTTGGCAATGCTTCCTTTTTCTAGGCTTTTGTGCCCAACAGTAAGATGGGAAGGAACTTTGCTGAATACCCAGTGCAGTGTCCGTCCTGACAAGTGGGAAAACTGAGGCTCAGAGAGCGGCCAGCCCCGGGTCCTTGGGTCAGTAGAAATCCTGACCCTGCATTTGACCAGGACCCTCCCCACACTGCCTGGAGCTTCCCACCCCCTTGACCCTAACCCTGGGTTCTTACCCGAGTGGTCCTGGAGGGCCTGGAGCGATGCACGGAATGATGCCGCTGATGGCGGCAGCAATGAGGCCCTGGCAGGCTCCTGGTGGTCCTAGAGGCCCATCCTGCCCCGGGGTCCCCTTAGTATAACAGAAGCATAGGGGAGTCGGGGCAGGGAGCCAGGGTTGCAATGAACAGAAGCACCCTCACACTCTGAGCGTGGTCCTTGGGGGTCTGCAGGGGGCATGTGGCCAGGCAAAGGCGGTGCTGGGAAGGACCGGGAGGGCCCCTCTCTTCTGTGTCGTGGCTCCGCAGGTCCTGTGCCTCCCGGCGAGGGCCGCCCACACGGAAACCCAAGGCGCGGAGTCCTGTCGTCCGCTACACCACTGTGTTGCCACCTGCTGTCCTCTCTGTGTCCCGGCTTCTGCGGGACCCCCCGCCCCCAGAGGGGACCTCTGTGGCTTCTTGGAGTGGTGGTTGATTGGACATCAGTGCCCGGCTACTTAGGCCTCACCCCAGAATCAGCCTGGGCGCTTTTAAAAATACCACTGGCTGCTTTCCCGGGAGAGGTTGGTCTGGGGAAGGCCCCCCCGGGGGTTTTCAAAGCGCCCAGGCGTTCCCAGCGTGCAGGCAGGGCTGGGCGCTCAGATTTGGACTGAGGTCGTGTGATGGGAGGCCGCTGTTGAGGGCTGGAATCCACGGTGCCCAGAGAAGGTCAAGGACTTCAGTGTGCCCTGCAGAAGCGGAGGGGCCCGCACGGGATGGGGACTGCTAATAGAGGCCTGCGGCCCCTAGCTGCTGTGCTCCGGGGAGGGTGAGGGGGGTGGCGCGTGGCTGTGCAGCGGCAGGCGAGTGGGGACAGGGCCAGGTGGGGCTGGGGGCAGGGGCGCCGGCCTCAACCCAGCCAGAGTCATTAAAACCCCAGTCAGCTTCGGCAAAGCCAGAGTGGTGCCGGGAGGCCACGGAGCCGAGGTTACTGCGTCAAGGGAGGGAACGGAGAGAAAGGGAGGCTGCTGAGGAGAATGACAAAAAGGGAGCTGACGCAGGGGCTGTGGAGGGCGGAGCGAGCCCCCTCCTACCCCAAAGAACCAACAAAGGAAAGATGGCAGAGCAGGTCTGGGGCCAGCACTGGGCAGCCTGGGATGGCCCTGAGCCCCCAACAGTGGCCCCAAGTTGGAACCTCCAGGAAATGGGGTGACAGGCTGATGGGACCAACACAGTGGGGGTATCTTCTGCCTCCCTAGCCTGGTGATCACCCCACTGCGGGTCCCTTTTGCCCCGAATCTTTTTTGACCGCTGGGATGGACTGGAAAACCGATGAGTGGCTGGCAGGACTATCCCCCCCAACCCAGAGACTGCGAACTGGCCAATGCCAACATGCCGCCACCCCACCCCAGCAGCCTGACGCACAGGGTCAGGACTGCCAGGCTAGAACCCCAATGAGGTGGCCCCTGGGGACTGGCCAGAGGTCAAGTTCCACCAGCGTCAGAAGCATGAACCATGGGCCGCTCAGGCTGTGCTGCTGGGAGGGGACCCCAAGGTGAGCACAGGGAATCTACCATTTCCATCTGAAACTGTGAGTGGCAGGCAGCGTGGGCGGGCGAGGGTTGGAGCTCTGACCACGCTGGGGCTGGGAAGGTCCAGTGCCTGTGCCCCTGGCCTACATTCTTCCGGGGGCATCTTGAGAGAAGGGGTCTGTCTGGGGTCGGAGAGCAATGGGTGGATCTGACAGGGCTGGCAGGTCTGAAAGAAGAGGTGAGGCCCCAGAAGCGACAATGTCTGACTCCAAATGTGGGGCACGAATCAGGCAGGGGGCAGCGAGGTCACGCTCCTGAGGCCAGAGGCCCTCCCCGCCACTCTCCTCCTCCTGGCTCCGCAGAGTTGGATAAGGGAACTTCTGCTCTACCACTGCCCTTCCCTCCCCCCATTGCGGCGGGGGTCAGGGCCAGGCTCCTCTGCTCTCCCTTCCCCATGCCTGGCAGTGAGGGTCAGATGCCACTGAGGGCTGCCAGCCGCTTCCTGGTGTGGCTTCTTTCTCAGGCAGCTGCTTGACAGCCAGTGATGCCCGGATGCCAGGCATAGGCTCAGCCCTTCACTGCAGCCTCCTGTGATGACGTGGCTGGTGGAAAAGTAGAGATCTTAGATGCTGCATCCTGGGGCCCTGTGGAAGGGGTCAGCCACTAGCTGGGCAGCATCAGAAACAGTCTTCACAGGGGATGGTCAGCGCACGTCTCTACCCTCTGTTCCTGGTCCATTTCTCCTCTGTGACCCGATGCTTTTGTCCTGCCAAGACTTGCTGAGCTGGCAGATGTGATGCCTGCCCTCCCCACCTTCCCCACCTGTGACAAACAGGACCGACCGGGTGAAGGGCGGGGTCCAGCCCAGTGCCCATGTCCTCCCTGTCCTCAACCCGGCCTTTTGCTCACTGTCCAGCTCAGAGCTTTGGTCACGGGGCTGAGATGCTCTGTGGCCGGGGCAGCGCTGCTGAAACGTGGGGCTCACTGGCTCCCTGCTGGAAAAGTTTGACTACACTTGGAACCCAAGGATGGACCAGGACGTGGAGGTCACCCAGGCCAGCTTCCTGCCCTGTGGGCACCTGCTTCCCAGCTCCGCACGACAGATGGCCACGCAGCAGCTCCTCCAACGTCCCTGTGACCCATGATTTAGTGATCGTAGGAGCCAAGTGACAGCCCAGAGTCCTGTCTGTTCTCCACATCCTCGGGAAGGTCCCAGGACCAACCAGGCGGGAAGCGGCTCTCTGGTGCCTCCCCTCTCGACCTCTTGCTGCTGCTGCTGCTTCCTTCCTGGTCCCCCTACTCTGAGCTGCTCTGCTGGGAAGTGGCCCTGGGGTGGGACCCTTGGGGTCACTCGTTTTGCACGCAGGGTCTGTGGGTCTTGTCTCTATTTCCTCCTTGTCTGTTTTTCTCTTTTCTTCCTCAAAAACCTGCTTTCTCTTGGTTATTCTTTGTCTAAATTTGGTCTGGACGAGAGCGGGGGTCGGGGAGTACCTGGCTTGAGCCCACCCTCAGCCTCCTACGAGCGGTGCGAGCTTGACCAGCTCTGGGCCTTGGTTTCCCCAACCACAGCTGGGGGCAGTGGCCAACCTCCTTGGGGTTATGGATTTGATGAAACGCGCAGGTAAAGCTTTCGTCTCCTCTCCTAGCTTTTCGGAAGCACTGGACACAGGGCAGCAAAACAGGTCAATATTGATGTCAAATGCTTGTCATTACCCCTTAGGTCATCTGATCATCCAGCGCTGCCCTAAGGCCACCTCCTTGTCCATTTAGTCCCAGATGCCTCCAGGCTAGCCCACCTCTGCTCTTGCCCAGTTCTGCTCCTGAGCTGGTGGCTGGTGCTCCCCTGGAGTTCTTTTTTTTTTTGGGTAAGGAAGATTGGCCCAGAGCTGACAACTCTTGCCAATCTTCCTCTTTTTACTTGAGGAAGTAAATTCCTCTATGTTGTATGTGGGATGCCACCACAGCGTGGCTTGACGAGAAGTGTGTAGGTCCACACCAGGGATCCGAACCCATGAACCCTGGGCCACCTAAGTGAAGTGTGCGAACTTAACCACTATGCCACTGGGCCAGCCGCTCCCTGGAGTTCTGACAGTGTCTCAGTTTGGGTTCCCCTAGAAGCAGACCCTGAGATGAGTATTTGAGGGCAAGGAGTGTTGGGGAGGGAGCGGGTGGGGAAGTGGGAGAGGGAGAGAGGCAGCCTGTGCCCATTAGGGCGGTGGAGCGCATCCCACTGGGACCCTGGGAGCCAGTATGAACGTGCCCCTGGGGTGCACCCACCGAGGAGAGGGGCTGGGGCGCGTACCTACATACCCACTTCTGCCATTCTTGGTCCTTCAGGCCCTGGCAAGCAGGGTTGGCCCCCAGGCAGGCGCTGGCAGTTGTCTGCTGGGACATGGCTGTGCCCTCTCCAACAAGGCCTGGATCTCAGCCTGGGGGTGGCGGCGGGGGGGCATTCCCTCCCTTGGATTCTCTTCCTGTCTCAGACCTAGGGGTAATGGCTGGTGCTAATATCTGCTACTCTCATATTTTTTAGAGTTCTCTTTACCTCTTCCTGGCCAATCTCCCTTTATCTCAATTCCCTGTAATAGTTAATAATTATTTATATCAAGCATCCCTTGTAATTTTGAGGCAAAACTAATACGTGGTTTTTGCCCCCTGATTGGACTCTGATTGAAAAAGAACCGGTATGGGGGAAGTCCTAGGAAACTGATGGTTTGCCATGGGGCTGGTGTGCCCTAAAATGTTAGGATGAGGGACGTGGTGGGACCTGGACCGTGTCCTCTGCGGACCCTCAGCTGCAGTGGTGGCGATGCTGATGCTGATGGCCAGTGATACAGGGCACTTTGCTGCTGCCCAGGTCCGCCCCCCCAACTGCCCCACTCGGACAGCTTTGGGGCGGCTCTCCCTGCGTAGTGATGAACCTCTCAGATGCCAGAGCTGTGGGAAGGCCCAGCCGCAGCTGGCTGCCCAGTGAGCGCCTCACCTTGCTGGGCGTGGCCTTCACGAGGCAGTGTTGGCACCTTCCCAAGAACTATTTCCCGGTGGCAAGCGGCCAGCTTTGTCGCCAGGGAATGAGCTCTCTCATCTCATCTCATCTCATCTAACCTGGTCCCCGCATATATCTGCGTTTTGACACATGTTTTTGTGTATATCTGTGGTTGGCTGAATAATGGGCCCCCAAAAGATACCGGGGCCTCCCCGATCCCTAGAGCGTGTGAATGTGACTTTAAGTGGCACAAATAGACCGCAGGCGAGATGGGGAGATGAGCCTCGATTATCCAGGTGGGCCCCAAATGCAATCACCGGTGTCCTTATAAGAGGAAGGCAGAGGAGGCCGTGACACAGACAGAGATGGAGGCCCGGGGGCAACGGAGGCAGAGATTGGAGCGATGCTGCCACAAGCCGTGCAAGGCCTGGGGCCCCAAGGCTGGAGGGGGTGGGCGAGGGACTCTCCCCTGGAGCCTCTGGTGGGAGTGAGGCCCCATCAGGACTTGACTTCAGCCCCTGCAGCTGCCTTCAGACTTCTGGCATCCTCTGTGGGACAACAGACTCCTCTTGTTTTGAGCTGCCCAGTCTGTGGTCCCATGTGGCAGCAGCCACGTGAAACTCACACAGTGTCGTAACGAAACGCACTACAGTGAGAGCAAGTGAGTGACGCTAGATTTGGGGGATCCTCTCTGTGGCTGTTCGCTGACTTGCAAGGGAGAAGCCTGGCTTTCTAAGTGTGTGCCGTGAATGACTGTTACGATGGTTCCCTCTCGTTCCCTCTTCTGCATGTTTAGACTGGGGGCATGTCATGCAATAAAAGCTTAAGTGGGTGACGTCCCTCAGGCCCCAGTCCTAGGAGTTTTGTTGGTGGGGGTGCACTCAGGAGCTCAAGCTGAGGGGCTGGGCAACCCCCATATGCCCTGTCCTCTTTCCTTGACTGAAGTAATAATTAAGGTGGGTGTGCGTGAGGGGTCAAGGTGAGGACAGGGCTCTGCTGGATTCTACCTCTGGGGTTTTGTGTCCCTGTCCCAGGCCAGGAGCCCCTGTTGAACCCCGTACCCTTCTGGATTCCATAAAGCAACCTCCCTCCTTCTGAGAGCTTGCATTCTGCCGGCCAGCCGTGGAGGAGGCCGTGGGAGCCAGGCAGAGGTCCATCCTTCCCGCTCGTCAGCTCCGGGTCCGGGCGTCCCTGTTCCCTCTCACCCAATTTTCCTGGTGGACCACTGCAAACACAGTGGGTCCCACTTCTCCTCGCTCGTGGGGCTGCAAGACTTGGAGGAACGACATGGATGAGCAGTACCGTCCAATATGGCAGCCACGACCACATGTGGCTGTTGGGCACAGAAATGTGGCAGGTTTGGGCTGAGGTGTGCTGTCCGTGTAAAATGTACACCAGATCCCAAAGGCTGGATGCAGGACGAACAATGTGAAATCTCTTTTTTATATGGATCGCATGTTGAAATGATAGTATTTTGAGTATATTGTGCTAAGCTAAAAAATCATAAAAATTACTTTCACCCATTTCTTTTCAACTTTTTAAAAATATGGCCACTAGACAATGTGAAATGATAGATGTGGCTCATGTGATACTGTTGCCGGACCCACAGCTCCAGAGGTCGGCAGACGCTCTCGCTGGCGCATACTGGCTCATAGGCAAAGGGGCACTGGTTTGCTTGATCTTCATCAGAAGGGGCGGGGAGCCAGGAGAGCCGGCCTGGCTCTCACAATCTGCGTTCCGTGCACGGGAGCAGAATCTGTGCTTCTAGCAGCGTGAGCAGTCATGGTGAAGGCAGAAGCAGGCAAGAACAGGGAGCAGAATCCCATTTTCTCCAGTTCACAGGCAAGGTGGGAGCCCGCGGGGCGGCAGAGACCCCACTGTCCAAAGAGGTGTTGAGTTT
This sequence comes from Equus quagga, assembly GCF_021613505.1. Lineage (NCBI taxonomy): Eukaryota > Metazoa > Chordata > Mammalia > Perissodactyla > Equidae > Equus > Equus quagga. The sequence continues at coordinate 113,186,596 of NC_060277.1, read as the reverse complement.
GAGGGTGGAAGCGTGAGATAAAAATGCTCGTAAAGTTTGCTTTCCTACTGGACCTACAAGGGAACCCTTATAATATCATTTTGCATTTTTATAATAAACATTGACAACTTTTTATCGTGGTAAAATATACATAACAAAATTTACCTTCTTAATCATTTTTAAATGTACAGTTCAGAGGCGTTAAGTACAGTCCCAGATGTTGTGCAACCATCACCACCATCCGTCTCCAGAACTTTGTCATCTTCCCAAACTGGAGCTCTGTCCTCATTCCACACTAGCTCCCTATCCCTCCCCAGCCCCTGGCAGCCACCATCCTACCTTCTGTCTCTATGGATTTCACTAGTCTAGGTGCCTCATGTATGTGGAATTGCATCGTGTTTGCCCTTTTGCGACTGGCTTATTTTGCTTAGCCTGACGGCCTTAAGGTTCAGCGCCATTGTAGCAGGTGCTAGAATACAGTCTGACTTTTTAAAAGCCCTTTCCTGTGGCTAAGCTCCTTCTCTTCTCCCACGCCCGATAAACAGGTTATATCAGCCCCATTTTACAGATGGAGACACGGAGGCTCCCTGGGACATGCCTGGTGGCCACATGGCCTGAGAATGGGGGCGATGATGTGGGCTCTCTGACCTCCCCCGGCTCTGCCCACTGCACCCCAGCCGGTGACACTGGCATGTCCACAGCTTTGCCAACATGCCCCGCCCACTGCTTTAATAATGACTGCCACATAAATAGAGAATAAAATTGGTTCTGGAAGGAAATCTCACCTCACTTGTCCCCCCGTTCTCCCTCTCCCCTCCCTTGAGACGAGGCAGGGTGGTTTCTAAGAATAACTCCGAGTGACGGGACAGGTCAGTTATAAATACCGTCTAACCTGAAATGACAGGGCCAATCTGACGCCCGTTGACAGTGAAGCTTTGAAGGATGGGTTCCTGGCGGGGTGTGTGCGTGCACACGGAATACAAATCCATAATTTATAAGGAGAAGGGCACACTATGCAAATTCAAGGCATTGGCGTTGTGTCTAGGACAGTTAAATGCCAGGATCCCATAGAGGGAGGGGGCCGGGCTCGAGCGAATCCTCAGTCCCTCAGCTCTTACAGGTTCAAACTCGTGGCTGTCGATGGGGACCAGAGTTGGCGTGGGAGGGGACTCAGAAACAAAAGTGGCCTGTCCTCGGTGGGTCTGGTTCCCTGGAACCGTTGGACATCCCTGTTCCTTGCTAGCTGTGAGGGTTCCACAGGCAGGAAGATATGCCCAGTCTCTGTGGCCAGAGAGTCTTCTGGTATCAGCAAGATGAAGAGCCCACATGACCTTCCTCCCGCCAGGTGGAGGTGGGGCCGGGGGCCTGAGCCCACCCCTAACCGGCTACACTGTCTTCAGAGCACCTCGCGAGGCTGGCCGGGGGATGCTGCTTCACCAACCTCATTACTCTTGTGCGTTCAGCAGCTCAGGGGAAGATAATACCTTGCAGGTTTGACCCAATTTTGGTTTTTGTTGTCATAGGCGTGGAGAATGGACCTTTGAGCCCCTCGGCAGCGGGCCCGACAGGAGGGGATTTGGGGCACCATGGGGAATCCCAGAACGCTCGCAGGGAAGAGCAGCAGCACCCTCCCTCGTGGGCCTCATCTCCTCCTACGGTGGCTTCCAGGACAAATTCTCCTCTTCCCCACCATCCGAGAGCCCGCTCTCCGGAGATTCTGAAAACTGCATTACCTCGATTTAAAAGTAGACAGACAGACAGGGAGACAGACAGACAAATCCCCAGCCCTGGCATCTGGGTTTCCAGGCCGCGGGCAGCCTTGCCAGACCTCTCTCAATGGCTGTTCCTCTTCCTGCGCTGCAGCGGTGATGTCACACCCTTGTTTCCACGAGGAGGCAGCGGCAGCAGGCAGGGAATTGAGGCTTCACATGATCTGCTTGCAGGAGTCTCTCCTTTTCTGGCTTTGCAGGGGACACACAACTAGCAGCCACGTAACGTCGTTTGACATGGAGAAAGGGAGAGGAGGATAAGGAGGTTGACGGGGGGAAGGTCATCCGTCAGCTACTGCCACAGAACAAACTACCTCCAGCGTCAGTTGCTTAAAACAATAATCTATTTTTTTATTGCTCACAAGCCTGTGGGACAGTTGGGGGTCAGCTGGTCTTGGCTGGGCTCCCTCATGGGCCTGCAGACTGACTCAGTGGCTCTGCTCCAGGCTGCAGTGAGTGGGGCAGCTCTGCCCCATGTGTCTTTCATCCCTGTCCTGGGACCAGGGGCCCAACCGTGGCAAAGGCAGAGGCACAAAAGAACGAGTGGGAACATAGAAGGCTTCTTCCGGCCCCGGCTTGGAAACGGCTCACCATCTCTTCTGCCTCATTTGTTTGGCCAAATAAGTCACACGACTGAGCCCAGATTATATAGGGTGGAAAAGAGACTCCACCTCTTCAGTAGGAAAAACTGCAGAGTCATATGGCAAAGGGCACAAAGCTAAAGCGTGAAGCTAAGTAGAGTCTTAACATATACCCCGTGGTCGGTGAGGAGCGCTGTCTGATCTGATGATGACAGAGCACGACGGCAGCCATCCGCTATTTAGTGCTCACCGTGGACCAGTCACTAAACTAAGCATTCTGTATTTGCTCCTCACAGTAACTCAATAAGGGAGTTGTTATTACCCCACTTTGTAAGTGAGCAAACTGAGGCTGACAAAGATTAGGTCACTCACCCAGCGATGGTGACAGGTGAGCTAGGATTTCAATCCAGGTTTATCGAACTCCCAAGGCCAGACTTGTAAACACCCCACCTTTCAGTCTTTGTAGCACTGCCCTCCTGCCCCTGCCCCTGTTCTGGGACTTTTCCTCCTCTCATGGGGATTACTTTGCGGGTGGATAGATGGATGGATGGATGGTTGGAGGGATGGATGGATGGGTTGACGGATGAGTGGATGGGTGAATGGATGGATAGGTGGATGGACACACAGATGGATGGACGGCAGATGGACAGATGGATGGGTAGATGAATGGAGTCAGTGTCTCCAGTGGCCTCAGCCTCTTTCTGATGGGCACTACTAGTTTCGCCAAGCCATGCTGCTCCTGGGAAGGTCTTCCTTTCCTCATGCAGCTCCACATGAGCTGAAGCTCACCTGCTGGGTAGTAAGAATGCTGCCCAAAGGAGCTTAGAAGGCAAATGAGGTCCCAAGAAGGCAGGTGTAACGGCCAGGGTCGCTCGGGGAAAGCAGACTGAAGGCCACAGTGGGCTCCGAGTCAGCCTGGGCTTTGTAGGGAGGCCTCCTCTATGCCAGACCTCGGCCTGTTTCACACCCAGAAGACAGAGCAGGAGGTGGGGAGGAGCCTCTAGCCAGGAAAGCAGATTCGGAGAGGGAAGCAAGTGTGGTGGCCCCTGCTTCCCCATCCCGCTTCTCCCCCGTCTGCCCTCATCTGCTCCTCAGCATCAGCAGCTGTTCTGACCGTGACCTTCCCAAGCCTTCCTGCACATTGGCCTCACCATCTGCTGCTTCCAGGGGGGCCTGTCTGAGACCAGGGCCTTCTCACTGCCAGACAGAGAGGGGACGCCTCTGTAGTCCTGCAGCCACCTCTTTTGACCTGGGGAGGTCTTGGGCAGACTCTGGTGTTTGCTTGGTGGCTGATGGGGTGGCCACTGTGCTCCAGAGGGGAAGCGGAGCGGCTGCAGGTGTGCCCCACCTGGACTGCTCTGCATACGCACCTCTCAATACCACCAACCCCGTGCACCATGTCCATCCCTACCTGGTGCTGACCAGAGGAGGCCAGTCATGGACTCCTGTCCCTGCTCCATGCGTGCAAGGCAGCCAGTGGGTCTGGGGTGAGGACACTTTCCTGTGTCATCGTGCGCCCTCCTTTCTCTTCCCACTGCAAGAGAGCCGATGACAAAGGTGGAACGCTGATGGCTGTGGCCTTCCTGCCACTGCTGGAGGCCCCTGGGGGCAAGTCTCCCAGCCCCGAATGTGGGACACCTGCAGTATCATTGTACTGATCTGCTTCTTCCCAGACGTATTGATCTGGCTCCTGTCGCTGACTCTGGCCAGTCGAAATGCTGTGCAGCCCCATGTAGCCTTAGGGACTTGAAAGAGTGGCTCTGACTCAAGATCTATTGTCAATCCGGGAGGTGATTTATTTTTTAATTTAAAAATGGAGAGTAATTTACATGTTATGAAGTGTATATATCTTAGTACAGTCTAAGGAGTTTTGAGAAATGTGTACATGTGTCTAACCACCACCTGAATTGAGATATGGAGCTTTCCCATCTCTCCAGAAAGCTCCTTGATCTGGCAGCGGCTGCTGAAGCAGCCGGGTGGGTGACGCGATGCAGCTGGGGAGCCCAGGACTGAAGCTCCAGCCTCAGCAGGATTCTCACGACGGCCTCAAGCAGAGCAGGCCCGTGACAGCCCAGCTCCTTTGAGCCAACGGCCCAGCTCTGAGGGGCAGCAAAGGGGCAGGCGGCCAGGAGAGGAGTCCACCCAGGAAAAGGGCTGGGCAAGGTCATCGGCTCATCGCCCTACCTCCTTGCAGGTCACACTCAGGCCACCCAGGAAGATCCATGTCCCTCAGCGTGGCAGGTGCTGTCCTCAAGAGCTTCCAGACCCCTGGGGGGCAGGTGGGCATTTGGCATTCATGCAACAATCTTGTGAACATCAGAGACCTCCATGCTCAGAGGTGGGCATCACTGTGACCCAGGTTGTCAAGAAAGGGCCATGGGACACCTTGCCCTGGGCAGGAGTTCAAAGCCTTGTCCTGCCAAAAAATCCTTCTGTGCTATGCTGTTCCTGCCTTAAATCCTTCTAGCTGCGGTCTGCCCCTGCTTTCCTCCTGGGCTCAGGGCAGCTGGGGACAGCCGAGGACCGGCGCCCACACCAGGACCAGGCAGCTTTCTCCGGTGGCTAGAATCTCCCAGAGCAGGGCTCTCCTGGGAATTCTCTCCGAATGTTTGTGCAAAGTGAATGTTACAGTAGCTAACAGTGTATTTCTTTAAAGCATGTTACCATTGTGAGTTATCTCCCCAACACTCAGGCTGGAACTGTGTGCGTCCTGCCCAGGGAGGGGGGCATTTAACACACCTAGGAGATGCAGCCAGGCTGCAGCAAACCCCTAGACTGGTGAGTGTGCAGCAGAGATGGAGGTCTCAGGGCGACTTCCCAAGACCCTAGGTCCGAAAGAGGCCTTCGGGGGAGGCTGTCATTTCTGCCCGTACCGGGAAGCCAAGGAATGAATCTCCACCCAGGCCCAGCCCCTTTTGTGACCCAGAAGCAACAACGCCCCACTCTGAACTCTAGGGCGCGCATGTCACACCACCTGAGGGACTGGTGCCCCGAAACACCAGTCTCCCAGAAACGCCAGTCTCCCAGTCTCCGCGAGCGGGCCCTGCGGCGTCCCGGGGAGGGAGCTCCAGGAGTCTCCATTCCCGCCCTCTCGGTTTCTCTCCACCTTACGAAAGTTAGAACCTATTAAGGTGGCGGTCCCCTCCATTTGTGACCTAAAGCCAGTCTCGGAGAAAACGTCTGCTGTTCAACATCAAAATCCTATTACCGAGCGCCAGGTTTCCGCCGCGCAGCTCAGGCGGCGCCGAGATAAGCGGGAAGCAGCGCCGTCGCGACCGCGCGCTATCTGCCCGGTCCAGGCGGCGCCCCGGAGCACAGCGCGGGGGCCCAGCCGCCACCCCCTCCCGCTGCCCGCACCCCATTCCCACGCCCTGTGCCCCCTCCCCGCGTCAGCACCCTCTGCACCCCTACCCACCTTCCTGCGTCCCCATCCCTGCCCCCTGCGCCTAGTCTCCAGGTGTCCCCGCTCCCTGCGTCCCTCCCCCACCTCCTCTGTGCCCCCACCCATCCCCACCTCCCTAGTCCTTCTGTGGCCTCCTTGCCCTCTGGCCTCTCCTCTCCCTTCCTGCACCCTCCTTCCTGTCCCCTGTTCCCTCCCCGCTCCCTGCCTTGTTTCCAGCCCTGCGCTCACCTCCCTGTACCGCGTCCCCACTAGACTCTGAACTGCCGAGGGACCACAGAGGATGTCCCCTGGTTCCCACCACCTGGCACCGTGTGGCACAGGCTGTCCAGGCTGGCTGAATACCTGGAGGTGTTTGGCCCAAGGCATGGCAGTCACTTGGGCTTCCTCCAGACTCTTCCCCATGTTTAGAAGCGTGAGAAGAGCCCCCCAGGGTCCCCTTGAAAGTCTTATCTTTTTCCTCACCTCCTCCCCATCCCGGCTGTGTTTTCCTTCACAGCGAGGGGCCCTGCCACCCAGGCGTGTGTGGGTGGGGCTGGTTTGTCCACCAGTTAACCCGGGCACTAGGTGAGACTCAGGATTTGGGTCTTTCTATTTATTCTCTCAATCATTCATTCAGCCAGCAGATATTCAAAAACCCAGTATGTGTTGGGCACCGGGCTACAGTAGTGAACAAAGCAGGTATTTCCCAACCCCCATAGACCACAGTTGAGTACAGAAACAAACAAAAACGTAATTATAATTGGCAAGAAGTACCACGAAGGAGAAGAACAGGCAGCTACAAGAGTGACGGGGACCTGGCATGGGTCCCATGGTAGCTCGGGAGCTCAGGGAAGGCCTCTCGTCAGAGACATGATTTCCAGGTGAGGCCGAGATGCGAGGGAGCTAGCAGTCTCCCAAGGAAGCGGCAAGCGAGAGCTCTCACGGGAGGGGGAGGGGGAATTTGGTCCCTCAGAAGTCTGCTCCTCCTGGACCTCTTTGAAGCATCCGATGCCCTCCTTCTGGAAACGCTCCTCCTTGGACTTCTGTGCTCTTCTGCAGTCTCATCTTCCTTGGGGCTCCGCCTGTCCCTCTTCACAGGCTTCTTTCTCCCACCCACTAACTCCTGGTGTGTCCCGGGGGGACCGCTCACCGCCTGTTCTCTTGTCTCATCCCATCTTTTCACTTGGTTCTTATCTTTGCCCATGGTTTCAGCCACTATTTACATTTTTTGTAATTCCTGTATTAGTTACCTATTGCTGTGTAGTAGATTACTCCAAAACTCAGTGGCTTCAAACAGCAATCACTTATTAGCTCACAGTTTCTGGGGTTCGGACATCTGGGAGCGGCCTAGCTGGGGGCTTTTAGCTCTGCGTCTTTCACGAGGCTGCGGTCAGCATGTCGGCCTGGGCAGCAGCATCGGACCGCCCCGCTGGGGCTGGGGGGCCTGCTTCCTGGATAGCTCGTGCCATGGCTGTTGGCGGAGGCCTCACTTCCTTGTATGTGAACCTCTCTGTATGGCTGCCCGAGTGTCCTCATGACATGGCGGCTGGCTTCCTCCAGGGAGAGAGCAAGATGGAGTCATGATGTGTTTTATGACCTAATCTCGGAATTGGTGCACCATCACCTCTGCTGCATCCTGGTGGATACACAGGCCAGCCCTGGTACAGTGTGGGAGGGGACTGCACAAGGGGGCAGGAGGCGAGATCATAGGGGCCGTCTGGAGGTGGGCTCCCACGATCCCCAAAGCAGACAAGACTGTCTCCTAAACTTTAGACCCAAGCAGCTAACCACCTACCAAATATGGCCCCGGACATCCCAGGGGCTGTGCGTGCAATGCATCCAATCTGAACTCAACCCCACAAGCCTCGAAAAACCATGCTCTGTAGTTGTTCACATGCACAAAGAGGTAAAGGGGGTCATAATGAGATAGTGTACTGAGAAACGACATGGTCCACCCAGCTGAAGCCCCTTGCCACAGCCTCCCCTGAATCCTGTCCATCGCACTCAGCCATCTCCGCCTGCCCCTTCCCGAGTCTTCATTTCTCCTGTGATCCCGGCAGCACCCTCCCAGGTGATTCCTGCTTGGTTTTCACACCTCCACCCATCCACAGTGGCACTTCCCAAGACACAAATATGCATAGTTTCCCGCTGAAAATTCTTCAAGTGGCCTTTTAAAGTCCTTGGACTGGTGTTCAAGGTGTGTCACGAGCTCGTTCCAGACCTGTGTGGCCAGTCTCGTCTTCCGGCATATGCATCGCAAACCTCCTGCTCCGTTATTTGCACCCCCTGGAAGACATGGCACCTGCTCCTCGTGGCATGGCTCCATATGTGCTGTCCCCTCCCCCCCCCCCCCCCCCCCCTTGGACCTTTAAGACTCCCTCCAGGGTGGGTCACCTCACCCGGGAAGCTAGAACCCCCGTCGAGATGAGTGAGGCGCCTCTGCTGGGTTTCCACCCCTCCTCCGCCATCTGTCTCACTGCGCTCTGTCCATTCATTCATCGCTCACCCAGATGCTCAGTTAGCACCTGCTGTATGCCAGGCACTGTTCTAGGTGCCGAGAGCACGCCACCGAGCAGAACTAAAGTCTGTCCTGTCACACTTGCCGTCTCATGTGAGCCCTTATCCCACCTCTGCTGGGATATTTGGTTTGTCATCTCTCCCTCTATACTGAAGGCTGCTTGGGGACAGGTCCATGTGGCATTCTCATCTGTGTCCCCAGCATGTAGCATAGGAGGGACTCGATGGATGTTGAGCACAGGAATTGCCAGAACACAGGCACTAGCTGACCTGAAGTCCCCCCAGTGACTGAAGCAGGCCTCGTTAACCATTCTCGAGTCGTCCATTCCTAGATGCAGGAACCCGGCTGGTTTGGTAGGGGAGGCAGGGCAGATGGGCTGGACAGCCCGAGGATGCTTTGGACCATACCCTTGGCAACTGCCTCTCATCAAGAGCTGCTGGAACCCAAGCAGCCTAAGCCACCCAGCCATAGCTGGGCTGCCCTTCTCTTGGGTTTGGGGAACATTACTGGTTTGGGGCCTGGAGTCCTTTGGCCACTGGTCCCAGCCTCATGGGCAGGGGTTCTGGGCCCCTAGGTCGAGCCTGGTTATTACTAGGGTCACACAGCCTCCAGCTGTTCCTCCAGAAATTCCTTCCCCGACCTTGGGGAAAACTGCTTCCCAAATTACACCCCTCCATTTCGCAAGCTTTAAACACAGCGCGGGGGACACAGAAATTACATAAGGCCCTTCCCGTTCCTCTTGGATGCGTTGAATAATGTAACATTTCAACAATACCTCAAGGTACCCTGTATTATTAAAAGACATTGGTAGTTAAAAAAAAAGAAGGAAAAGAAGAGAAAGCAGAGCTACGATAAAATTGTCACAGGCTCCCTAGCACTAGATGCCAGAATAATAAAACTCAAATTATTTTTACTGGAGAGAGGATTCATAAGCCATGAGGAGAGTCGGGAACAAAGCTGGTTTCACGAGAGCAGTTTAAAAATGGGAGGAGGAGATCGTTTATTCAGAATATTAAATATTCCCTATAATCTTTACCACTGAAACGAAGTGCTGCGTGTTGTTGCTCTTGGTGGCAGAAATAGCTGGTTTTGCCTTCTTAGCTTGGGTTCCATTTTAAGCTCCGATTTTGGTTGTTAGCTTATATTTTGGGGGAAGCAGAGAACGAGGAGGAATCGGGGTGATGAGAAACTGGAGAGAACAAAGCCATCATCCCTGAGAGGTGCCCCGAGAGGGACCGAAGAGAAAGGTAGGAGAAGGATGGCGGCACACAGGGAGGAGCTGGCTTCAGAGAAGAATAAGGAAAGAAAACAGCACCTTGCTGGACCGCGAAGTGGGCACGTTGCCGAGGGCTCCAGGTCCTGAGGAGCTGGTGCAGTTTGTAGGATAAGCTGATTTGGTTTGATGTTTTGATGGTTTTAAAAAAAATGCAATGCCTGCCATTACCCTGAATTTCTTCCGGTTTTATTGAGATATAATTGACACAGACTTTGTATTAGTTTAAGGTATATGACATAATGATTTGATATATGTATACATTGTGAAATGATCACCACAATGTTTAGTTAACATCCATCACCTCACATGGTTACACATTGTTTTTCTTGTGATGAGAAATTTTAAGACCTACTTTCTCAGCAACTTTCAAATACACAACCTAGTATTGTTAGAGTCACCACGCTCTGTGTCGCATCCCAGGACGCATTCATCTTATAGCTGGAAGTTTGCACATTTTGACCCCCTTTCCCCATTTTGCCCACCCCCACCCCCACATCTGACAACCATCAGTCTGTTCTCTGTTCCTATGGCAGATCCTTGCCATTACTCTGATTTTCTTCTACTTTCTGCCAGGCAGAACCGGAAGGAAAAAAAGGTCCTCCCTCTGCAGTGACACGAACCAGCAAAGCTGTGGTTTGGGGAAAAAGGCCCAATTCTAAGATGGGCAAGTTGAGTCCCTGGGGATTTGCAGATGCCATTTCCTGCGTCCCTCGGGGAAGCCAAACCCGAATGCAGACACATCTCTGGTGATGTTAATATCTTCGTTAAAGCAAACAAATAAAATACAACAAAAACCTAAAACTTGATTTCTGAAGATCTCAGGCTCCTTTGGAAGTATCTTCGTGGTAAGAAGTGGGGAGCACGCCTTCCCCAGAGTCCGAGACACTGGATTCCGTCCGGCCCCCTTTAGCGGCTCCTTGGGGGCCCAGATCTGACCTTTACGACGAGGCCTGTAGCTCTGGGGCCTGAGAGGATTTGGCTCCTGAGGCATCAGGTGGGAACATAGCTCTGAGTTAGTGCGATGCCCTTCAGCACGTACCTTCCCTGTGCCGCCGGCAGGGAGCAGGCCAGGTGACATTCCAGAGACTATGGACTGTCGCTGTTGCAGCTCATGGAATGCCAGGCTGCTGGGTCTGCATCCGCATGTCATCGGCTCTTCGTATGAGCGGATGGGGGGGAAGGATCCGGGATGTTCGGCTTGTCCCAGGTCACACAGCCCGTCAGCGATGGGGCTGGAGGAGAATCTGCTGACAGTTCTTCACACCCCGAGGTCTCCAGGGAAGTGGCCCAGGCTGTCACGGCTAGCGGGGCAGTATGTGCCCTGTTCCCTTTGTTCCCAGACGCCTGAGCCAGTGACAATGGCTCTGGAGTTCAAGTCGTGCACTTGCGGGGCCGCGTCTGCCCAGAGGGGCACTGTTGTCTGACACCCAAAACCTGCTGGTGTGCCCGCCGCGGGCCCAGGGAGGGGCAGTAAAACGAGGGGCTCCGCGTCAGCTCGCCGCGTCTCTGCTTCTCTCTGTTGCCGCATCCCGTCAGTAAGCCACTGCCTCAGATGGCCCTTAATGTATAAAGGACTGCCGTCGCCCTCAGCCTGTCCTTGGGTCCTGAGATCCAAGGGCGCCGTTCTCTTTGGAGATTTTGGGGGGAAAATCCAGAATGTAGGTTTTGCTGTTCAGCCTCTCTCTGCATGAGAAGCTGTGAGTGTGAGGGGTCTCTGGGGGGCTCAGTTAGTTCACCTGTGGAACGTGAAGGTCATTCTCCCTCACCCCCACCTCTGGGGGTCAGAGGCCACCCTGCTGATGGACCCAAGTCATGACAATTAATTCCACTTGTTGGTTGTCAGGTCGGCTAGGAATTTAGATCACAAGCATTACTCAACTGCATACTGCTCACCCAGACTTGGCTTCCTTCTCCCTCTTTTCCTTGTTCATTTAACAGATATTGGCTAAGCATCCACTGGGTACCACACTGAGCTGGGAGCAGAGACCAACCAGGTTTGACTTCAGGGGACCAGGTTCAGTTCTGCTTCAATGATGAGAATCATTCGACCAAGTCCTCACCCCTCCCACCTCACTCCCTGCCTCCTGGGCCAGCCCCTCTGCACAGCTCCTCAGGATAGAGTCCAGCCCTGCAGGCGGCAGAGGACAGGGGCCCTCAGAGGGGAGTGGGGCAAGTCCCCCGCAGGGCCAGGGGCTGTGTAACTGCTCATCAGGAGGGCTGGAGTTTGAGGGTGCGCAGATGACCTTACCATCCACGAGGTCTGTTCTGGCAGGAGCCACTGCCCGGGGCCTGTGCCCATTTGTGTGTTGGCTTATTTTTTGCAGAAAACACTTTCTAGAAGTCTAGGTGTTTATTTTTCTATCTTCACTCCCCAGTGGCAAGAGTCTGACAGGAGGCTTTCTGGGGCCGGACCCCAAAGGCAGCCCCTGTGGGAGCAGAGCCGGGAGCTGCGTTGGTTCAGCAGCTGCCGTGGGCTGGTGTGGCTGCGCTGGGCCCCCAGCCAGGGACACTTTATTTATTGGGGGGGGTTGGGGTGGGAGTGTTACAGTCCTTCCTGGAGGCAGCACTCCTGCCCAGCCACCTGCACCCACCCCTGGCAGGACCACCCCTTGCATATTCCAGCTCCAGGTCCCCCTTAGTATCACGTCCTTCTGGGGCCCCCACCACCCAGGTCCAGCTTTCTTGGGAAACTTAAGCCTCCATGGACCCCAAAATTATTGTGACGGCCCCACCATTAAGGCAAGGGGGTTGGATCCTGAAGGTGCAGGAGGGGTGTGGATGAGTCCTGGCCGACAGCAAACCTCTGCATCCCCTCCACCCTGTGGTTCTGGAGTGTGAGTGGGGTGGGGATGCGGGATGGGGCTCAGAGTTCCCCACCCCCCTCCCTGCAGGGTGGGGCAAGGAGGCTGGAGATCGAAGGTCGACAGTTGGAGGCTCCCTGCCTGACTCCTGTGCTGGGCTGTGCACCTGCCAAGGCTGGAACTGCAGGTGCCTGGCACCGCGCTTGGCACACAGTGGGGTGCAATAAATGTGGTTCCGGGAATGAGGAAGACACAGTTCCCTTCCCGGACAGATCCACCCCTTTGCCCAGGAATCTGGAGAGGAGGCTGTGGCCTTGACCCTGGGCCTCCTGGCCCTGGGCGGGCTTTTGGGCCTGCCATTCCTCCCTCTCAGCTCCTCCATCCTGGCCCTGCTCCTCTCTGGCCCTGTCCCTGGGGCCCGAGGGATGCTGGCGGGATGGGGGCACCTGGTGCAGTGCGCCCCTCAGCTCTTCTTCTGTTCTCCCTTTTCTCTTCGCTTTATCCGGAGCCAAACTTGGGGGCCTTGAGAGGGGCTTCCTGGCGACGTCACTGCTTGGCCTTTAGCCTCCCACCTCAGTCCCTCCTCCCCCAGCCACCGGAAAGCCTAGGGTCACCGGCAGGATGAACCCTGTGGTCCCAGAAACCTGGGGGGCCGGGCAGGGGTGCAGGGCACGTGGCGCCGGGCCACGGGGCCGTGGTCTGTGCTATGGGTGATGAATGGTGTTTTCTACTGCGGAGGAAGGAAAAATGGGCCGTTGTGATCAGGGACAAGCTGTTAAATGATCTCCCGTTCAGCTCTGGTCGAGGAAAACAAAATGAAGCTGGGCCGATCCATGGGCCCGAGCCAGCAGCCCAGGAGGGGCCGCGGGGCCTCCTCTCCCACCCAGACCCCAGCTCTCCGCCCTGGGAGGAGTTGGGGCTGCTCGCTGGGGGGCGAGGGGGCACACAGGGCTAGCAACCCCTACCCTGTCCCGGTCTCTGCATTCCCACCTCTAAGTGGGCGCCGTGGGACAGGCCGGCTGTGCAGGACCCACAAATGGAAAGACCCTCCACGAGGGCGGCTCCCGGTGCGGCCTGCAGAGTCAGCCCGGGTGCACTCGTCTGATCCTGTGGGTGGGGGAATGCAAGGCATTCGCCCCTGCAGAAGGTGGCCTGGATTTCAGGAATCGTAAATAAAGATCAGTGTGCTGGGGACGCAGGAGTGTGGGGCCTCCTCTCAATTTCCCGTCCTGCCCTCTCCCTCCCTGTCTGCGCCCTTTCCTGTGTCACTTTCCTCCTGGGGTTTAGGTCGCAGGGGCGTTGACTGGGTGGCTGGCTGGGCAGCATCCACATCTCCACGTTGCTCCTGTTCCAGTGGGTCTGGTGCAAAGGGAATTCCAGCCCTGGCCTTCTGAGCTGCCTGCTGAGAATCAGCACTTATTCTAAGAGATACCGCCTACCTGCCTTCTCTGCCCCAGAGCTGGGGTCACCACCTGGACCCTCCTCCACCTGGGTCCCCTCCCCCTGGGGAGCCCCTTCTCCTCTACCCTGGCGTCTCCCTTGGCCGTCCCTCTCACTGCATCTGCCCACTGGCCTAGGAGAATCAGATCACACCCTCGCACTTCTTACTGACAAGCGGCCTTGTGGAGCTCAGGGCTCTTCCTGTCCCCTCGGATGCCCAGCTCCTGGCTCTGCGTGTGGCACTGATGGTCCCTGAAAAGGCAGATGGCGTTGGGGCATTTCTCTGCGGTTGGTGGCGCTCTGTGAGGTTGGCCCTGCCGTTTAGAATGTGAGTGGTGCTCCCTTAAGAAACTGGATTTTAGGAAAAGAAACAAACTGGTAGTTTTTTCTTTCTCTCTTTTTTTAACCTCCGTTGTGAGATTTCTGGGGACACACCAGTGGGAGACTTTCCACTGGGGGTGAGGGGGGCACAGCTCACCCACTCCCGGGCCCACCTGATCTCAGGACTCTGCCCCAAAGCCAGTGTCTCCGGGCTGCTCAGCGCGGCTCTCCTCGAGGGCTTTGTGCTCCGTCTGCCTGATGGCACACATACTAGGTTGGAGTAACTCAAGAAAGAAAAGACTTCCAAGGCGTGGGTGCTTCTTACCCCCACAGAACCCAACCAGCCGCTGCCACAAGGCACCCAGAAACAATGGCCCCTTCTGTTTCCTGGGAATCCCGCTCTGGAGAATGGTAATGGGACACTGGTCTAAATAGACCCAAAAGTGTGAAGGCGGGGCAATGAAAGTGGGGGTTCGGCCATTCTTTCATTTGTTCATTCGATCGACAAATGCTAAGGGAGCTCCAACTATGTGCCGGGTGTTCCAGGCACTGGGGTGGAGTGCTGAGTAAAACAGGTCCAAGTGCATCCTCAGGGTGCTTGCACGGGGTGGGGCGAAGGAAGGCCCCAGGAAATAAGTGCATCTGTGTGCTAGCGGACCAGTCCTGGGGGAGGTTCATGGGGAAAGGAGGAGGGAGCGCCGTGGGATGGGGTTCCTTTTGAATGGGGTGTTCTTGGCCTGGACCGCCTTCCTGGAAGGGTGCCATAGGACAGTCCCCAGGGAGGGAGGGGCAGACCACCAGTTATGTAGGGAAGAGTATCTGTGCAGAAGCAGCGGGTGCAGAGGCCTGGGGTGGGGCAGGGGGGTGGGGGCATGGTAGGAGGAGGGGAAAGTGGCACAGCAGGAGCCCGGGCTGCCTAGGGGCCCGTGGGCACAGGAGGATTGACCTTGAAGCTGCGAACCCACAGCCCCGTGCAAGAGCCTGCATCTTATTGTTGCATCCATTGTCTTGTCTTATTTTCTTAGAGAGCCCCCCAAACCATTTAAGCTTCAGGGTCCCCAAACCTGGGTTCAAGCTGCTCGTAGGTCATTGTAGCGAGTCTGGATGTTTCCTCCGGTGAAATAGGATGCCGTTGGAGGGATGCATCAGCAGAGTGACATCACCCAGCGAATCTTTTAAAAAGAGAGGGACAAGGGGGTTGCAGGAGTGATGGCAGCAGTGGGTCCCAGAATCTAAACTGGGTGAGGCGGCACGTGAGAGCAGGAGGAGACACCAGACAAGATATGTGGGCCCAGCACCGTGGGGTCAGAGAATTGTTGGGGTTGGGGCACCGCGGCAAGAGGGCTGGCGGGAGGGCACCAGAGGGCGGCGCAGCCCAGGCGCACAATCGCCGTTGGGCACAAGGGTCCTAATGATTTTTCTCCACCGGTTCCTCTTCTTCCTCTGGGACGGGATTCCTGGTGGCGACAATTGGCTTCACAGCTGACCTCTTTTGTTTATTAACACCGATGCTTGTTTTATGTCAGACAATGGATGTTTACTTCAAAAGCATTTACGATTTTTCTTTTCTTTTCCTTCAGGTTGAAAACCCATTTCTGAGAGCCTGAAGCTGTTTCTGCTGACCCTCCTCTTCTCCAGCAGCCCTCCACCCCAAGAAGTTCCAGGAAGGACCCCTGAGGGGCCTCCGTGCTACAGCGAAACAGACCTCACCTGCCACTACCAGGTAAGGCCGCGCCCGCCCGCCACACGGGCCTCAGGGTTTGCGTGTGTGGTGGAAAAGCGTTTTAACGAGGCGACTTGATTTTACACAAGGGAATGGACTGCAGGCGGGGACGCTGTGATGGCTCCAGCTGGCGGATCGTGGCGTGTTTGGTGGCCTCAGGGAGTGGGATGGGAAAGTCAGCAGATCCCCAGGAACGTGCTGGGTGCAATTCTGTGCTGAGCGGCTGCTCTCTGTGTCCTGAAATCCATCAGCCTGGCTGTGGAGGAGCTACTCCCGGAAGGAGGGGGACAGGGTGTAGCATCCACTGTCTGGTGTCAGTACGAAATGATGCCTAGAGGCCATGGTCGGGTCGGACCCTGCTCTGGACGGTTCTGTGTCCTGCTGCCCAGATGTCCCTGCAGCCCAGAGCGGCTCTAACGCCTTCATATGACCCTAGGGGACCAAGTGACGGCCCCATTCCAGCCTGGAGCAAGAGGACTGCACTTCAAGTCTGGCACGAGCCACCTGGAGTTAGTGGCAGACACCACAGGCTTAGGACCCGTCCCCCACGACACTGACCCCACTTCCGACTCCAGGTGCAAGTCTCAGGGACCACCTGCACCTCTGACCGACCGGCGATAAATTCAGGGGCTCCCGTAACCCCCTCAGTTGCAATGATTTGCTAAAACGACTTGCAGAACTTGAGAAAGCACTCTCCTGACGGTTAGGTTTCGTTATAAAGGATGCACGCAGGGTGAGGTTGGGAGGGTGCCAGATGCTGAGCCTCCACACCCTCTCCCTGGAGAGTTGGGACAGGTCCCCCTCCCAGCACGTCCACGTGGTCACCAGCCACAAAGCCCCAGAGCTTTGGGTGTCCAGAGCGCTACTGGGGTCTTATGACATCATTGGCCACGTGACTGAACTCAGTCTGCAGCCTCTCTCCCCTCCCCTGAGGTGGGGGGAAGTTCCAACCCTCTCATCAGTGCCCCTCCTTTGGAACCACCTATGTGTCCCCACTGAGCCCCCTGGTTAGGATAAGGTCAGGTGTGGTCAAAAGGGACTTGTTGTGAATAATGAAAGACACTCCTGTCCCTCGGGAATTCCAACATTTTAGAGGTGACCTCCCGGGAACCAGGGACAAAAGCCAGACCAATTCTTTGTTGCACCCCCATGGAGCTCCATGTTCCATGCAGCCCTGCTCCCTGCTGAGAAGCAGCACAAAGCTGATGGGTCCCTGTCGTCCAAGGCAGGGCAGGGAAGACTGGAGTCTTGTGTGCTGGCCCCTGTCCGGGCCGAGTGGATGATGCCAACAAGAATCCTGAGCAGAGACCAAGTGGTCCCTTCAATGTCCCTTAAAAGAAGCCCATCTTATCTTCTTTAAGAGGCCCATTGTAGAATCTGAGGAATCAGATTTGACACATGACCTTGGTGCAGGTCCAGGTACGCCCTGATAATTTTCTTTTGATGACGGATGTGGGTTCTCGTCTCGGCCCCGGGGCATGTGAGCCTTCTCTTCCTGCAGTGGGCTGATCGGGCCCCTGACTGGTCTGCATTCATTCATTCATACTTGAGCACCTCCCATGTGCTGGAGATGCCGTGGAGACAAACCAAGTCCTTGTCCTCGTTGTGTTTCTATTCCAGTGGAGACGTGGAGAGTGAAAGAACACATTTAGGATAACGTCAGGGATTGACAGGGCTATGAAGAGAAAGGAAGCGGGCAGAGGCGATCAAGAGTGTGGCGGCTGCTGTTCACACAGGGCGGTCAGGGCAGGGCCTGGATGCAGACGTCGTGAGCAGAGGCTGAGGGGAGCCAGGGCGACCCGGCAGAGGTCTGAGGGAGGAGCGGTCCAGGCCGAGGCAGGAGCAGTGCACAGGCCCCGAGGCAGTGATGCTCAGGCCTGCTGGAGGAGAAGCCTGGTCTGCGGGGACGAGTGGGTGAGCAGGGAGTGGAAGGAGATGAGGCAGAGAGGGTTGGGGCTCAATTTGGAAGCCTTCGGGCCAGGGGTAAGGATTTTGGATTTTGTCTTAAAGATGGTGGGAGCCACTGAAGGGCTCCGGGTGAGAGACTGAATGGCCTGATTCGAGTCATAGGAAGAGAATGTTGCCTTCTGGGTGGGGAATGGAGGGGGGAAGGAGGTCGGGGCAGAAGCAGGGGGACAGGTGAGGAGGCTGCTGCTCCTCCTGGCGGGGGCGGGGGGGGGGGGGGGGGACTGCGCCGTGGACCGGGGATGAGAAAAGTGTTGGGTCTGTCTGGGGACATGTTTGAGATGAGCGTTTTAAACAGCTTCCCTGCTACACTGAAATGACGGTCACCCATTCCCTAAGCCATCGGGGACCTGTCAGGGAGCCTGGAAAGGAAGACCATACACCCGAGACTGCACTGGGCCTGCAGGGAAAAGCCAAGTGACCATTCAGAAGGTCTCGATCCCATAGGACCTTCTGAATTCTTCCTCTCCAGGGACCCACAGCATTGTCATAAAGCTGGTGCCATGTGCGGTCCCCCTTGGCCCCCTATTATTGCATGTGCACAGGTGGCCAGCTTTGTTGGCTGTCGGAAGCACCCTTGCTGGATGCATGGTTTGGGGCTGACCTCGGTGCAGGCCAAGTGACCCGGGGCCAGGCACCATCCCCTACATCTCAGGCTCCTGCTTCCAAACACGTGCAGGTGGCTCTGCTCCCGGGGGAAGGGCAGCAGAGCGCTGACGTCCTGCAGGCAGGTGACAGAAGATCGTCTGTGACCCCTCAGAAGATGCTTTTCCTTGGTACCTCCTTGCAGGAGGTGGCAGGGCCCAGCCTCGCTTTTCTGTGGGTCTGAGACCCAGCATCTTCCTAAAAACAGAAATTCTCGAGATCGTCAAAGCCCAAAGCACCTGACTGGCCAGTCCTGATGGTGGTCTGGGAAATTCGGGGCTTGGCGGGTGGCTGTGCAAACGCCTTTCAATCTGGAGCTGCTTCTGTCAGGCTCTCTCTCACCGTCCGGCCCCTTGCCCGTGCCGAAGGCGCGCTCTGAAATTGTGCAGCAGCGATGCGCATCTGAGAGTCTTCTTCCTCGCAGCGGGGCGAAGTCAGGGGGAGAGAAGCATCAAAGGGAAGACCCTGGCATCCCAGGTGCCCTGAGCAGGTTGAGGCCTGCAGAGGAAGCCGGCTCTGTGTTTCGCCTTTTAATCAACTTCAGGCGGGTGGCGGGTCTCTGAAGGGAGAGGGCCGGGCATATTGATCGGCGGTCCCGTGTGCCAGCTCCTGACTCCCTGCAGATGCCCTCCCACCCAGCGGTGGTGACCCTGCTCTTCTTGATGGGACTCAGATGCAGGCTTCAGAGGGGGCTGCCAACCCCCCCCTCTGGGTGCCCCAGTGCGTGTGGCTCTGATGTCTGCAAAGAAAACCAGAGAGGCAGCAGACATCCCTATCAGCTGCCCCTCTCGGAGGCCCCTCACCCATGACTTAATCATGAGCAGTGGGAGCACAGCTTGGCGTCCGCTGGCAGGCACTCTGGAGAAGAGCCGACTTGGGGGATGGAGGATTGGGGGATGGTGATGATGGGGATAGCAGCCAACACTGGGGTGCCCGGAGCTCCTGCAGGTGTTTGCCTTCCGCTGCCCACTCGCAGTGGAACGTCCCTGGGAGGAAGTGCTTCCAGGAGAGCTTGGGGACCAGTGAGGGAGAAGCTGCAGGGGGAAGCCTGCAGGAGCTTCTGCTCCGGTGAGTGGGGCTGTTCCGTTCCCTTAGCTCCCTGTCACTGCAGAGGTGTCCTTGCTGGGGCAGAGGGCTCAGAGGAGGAGGGGAGGACGCTGTTTCCTCCTCAGCTGTTGCCCCAGTGCCAGTTGACTTCCTGTGCCTTGGAAAGGGTGCCATGAATTAGATCCCGTTTTAAAGCTCATCCCTTAAATACGGGTTCGATTTGCATTTTACCGTATAGTAAATTCTGAGTCCTTATTAAAAACGTGGGTGGAAATTAATCTGTTGCAAACGAGATTTGTCTCTCACATGTGGTGGCGGAGGCCTGGGGCAGATCGGTGCTTCAGATCCACGGGGAAGGGGCCGCCTGCCAGCTCGCGGGACAAAAGATCACGGCGGGCGCCACCTGCTCTTCTGTCCCCGACCCTCCCTTTCCTCTCCCCTCCCGGTCACCACTCTCACTGAACAGTCAGAATCCGCCCATGCCATGGGCTGTGCGTCAGGGTCACTCTGATGAAGCAGAGGGCACAGCTGGCTGTTCCTTCTCCAGATGTTTTTGAGGGCCGGGGAGCGCCTTTGTTCTGGAGCAGAGAGAGGAGGTCTTCTGCTCTGACCTCTGGCCCCTCAGAGGCTGCTCCCACACCTGCAGGGGGTCAGGGGAAGTTTCACTCTTCTTGCCCAAGAAGCGCGGCTCTGGGCTGGGCCAGGGCCCCACCCTCCACGATGGACCCTGTGAACAGCAACGTGCGACTCCCCATAAATCATCCCCGAAAAAGCATGCTTCCTACATCATCCATCACCCCCGTCTCTTGTCTGCTTGTTTTTAAAAGCTGTTAAACTGGAATCCATCACATGGCACCCTCGGGGGCCCAGCCGAAGCAAAGGCTGCCGGCATGGCGTCAGCAATATTAATGCACCAGAGCTTTCTAGAGCGTCGAGGTAATGTCTCCCCGGTGGTGGGGAGAGGCAGCTCGCGGCTTTATCTGGTTACACCAGGAGCTAATGGGATGTTTCTCTGACACTCACGGTTAATGCATTCCTGCCACGCACGAGGAGTCCTGGCTGCTGCCGTGTGGAACAGGTAACACCACCTGAAGGATGCTGCTTGTGCTCCCTCCTTCTCGGGGGGCATCTTATTTCTTCTTGTACCTGATGCTTTCATTTGAAGACTTTAGCTTGAGCCGGGCTTTGGAAACGTGGGTCCTTCTAGAAACACCTGTGCTTCCCGTTCTATCACTAAATGTATTTGGAAAATAAGATTCTGGAGGGTGCTGAGGTCAACCTCCGCAGTCCTTCGTTTTGAAAATTTTTGGCTGGAACAAATTCTGGGGATGTGCCCGTGAGGCCGGGAGAGGAGGAGGACATAGGACACTCTTGTTATGGCTTCCTTCTCCCTTTCTCTCTCTCCCTCTCCTTTCCTCTAAGAATGCAAGGAAGGCCTGGACCCAGTTTCGCTGTGGCTGGAATTGACTAGTGCTGGGTTTGCCTCCAAGAATCCTTCTGTCTTCCCAAACAGATGTCACCAGCCTTGGTGGCATTGCTGATATTTTGTCCCACCTGCCTTTGGTTTCTCCTCTGTCCTCTTCTTTGCCCCACATTTGTTGGTTGAAGGATAAAACTGCTCGTCGGCACTGGTGTGACATTTTTTTAAAAATAGGAGGAAGGACCAGTATTTTTTCTGGGTAACTTTTGAGCTCTGTGAGCGAGCAGCCCAGGAGGCTCGGCCGGTTGCAGAGGGCACTGTCAGCGCCTGCCCCTGCACGCTCGCTGTCCGATTAGAACCGTTAGTCACTCCCGTGCTAGAGCATTCAGAACGATTAAGGGTGAGAAGAGTTTCCAGATGTGGCTTCAGCGCTGGAGCTGGAGGGGAAGCTCTGCTGGCTGCTCCCAGAGGGAGCAGTCTGAGAAGACAGTGGCGTGAGCCAGCAGCCGTGTCATTGGAGCAGGGCCATGTCCAGGGCCCAGGCCTTGAGATGGTGAACCCGTAGGTGAGGCTCCAAATTCAGATGCTCCTGATGAGCGCCCTGGGGCTCCTGCAACAAAGGACCACAGCCGGGGGATTAGGACAACAGAAGTTTATTCTCTCGGTTCTGGAGGCCAGAAGTCTGCCTCTCAGATTCTGGTGGTCGTGGCAATCCTTGGTGTTCCTTGGCTTGTAGACACATCATTCCAGTCTCTACCTCTGTCTTCACACAGCCTTCTCCCCTCTGTGTCTCTGTTCCTGTGTCTTTTCACGGCCTTCTCCCCTGCGTGTGTGTGTATGTGTGTGTGTCTAAACTTCCCTCACCTCATAAGGATGCCAGCCTTTGGCTTAGGGCTGTCCTACTCCAGTAGGACCTCATCTTAACTGGATGACATCTGCAAAGATCTTAAGTCCGAAAAAGGTCCCATTCACAGATACTGGGCGTTAGGACTTCAATATATCCTTTTGGGGGATACAAGTCTACCTACTATATCCTCCAAGACTACTGGGGAGGAAGGTGACCTCTACATGTCCCCCCTCTGCCGCCCCCGTTGCTTGTCCCAAAGTGTCACCCAAGCCCTGGGATGCTCAGAGGAACTGTCGGTGGTCATTTTTGACACGATGATAATAATGTACTCATAGGCCGATCAGGAAGTGAAGGCTAGAGTGACTCTGAGCTGTAAGAGTAGACTTCCTGAGATACCCCTGACCCAAGGTCACAGGTTCTCCATAAACCGAGGAGAAGACGCGCTGCCTGGTGTTGACTGGCTCAGCTCCTTTCTTGTGTCCCAAATTTGTTCTCCACCCACTTCCCACCATCCCACTGTTGAGATCAGTCTTGAGAGCAAACAAGAAATTAAAAAGCCAGACCCCAAATCTAGACCTAAAAATAAACGGTTCGTGCTGCAAGTCTCGTGGGGGAGGGAGGTTTCCGAGCCTGGCCAGCGAGGGTCTCTCTGGAGCGCTGGAGAAAGAGGCCCGGAAGGAACGGATTGGAAGGAAAAGTCGGAGCCGGGCCTGAGAATGGGAAGGAGGAAGAGGCCTCCTGGGGCAGGAAGCAGGATTGGCTGTAGGAGCCCTGGAGTTAGAAATGCCGTGGCCCTGAGGGCAAGGGAGGCCCACAGCCTACGAGGGGAACGGAGTCAGGCTCACGATCGTGGGGGTGAGAATCTGGAACGGGGAGAACCTGGAACTGAGGAAGCCGGAAGAAGAGACAAGCGGTGCCAGGGCAAAGAGGCACTGAGGCCTTCATGCTTCAGCATGCTGTGTTGACACACGTGAGCACACGTGATCTGAACAGGCCCCAGTCACACGCAGTCCCTGTGACTTAAAGGAGACGTCCCAGGCAGAGAGACACAAGCAGGTCCTACAAGGATTTGTGCAAATCCATTGACTCTAGACTCAAAATGGGTTGTTATCAAGGGGCCCTGAGGGTTTGTGAGTCAACCTCTCCCGCAGGCCGACACTGGTGTTGCTGGTCTCACTCCCAGACGGGCACCCGGCCCAGGCCCCTTGAGTGGAGGCCATGGAAGCCTCGTTTTCTTCTTCTACATTGACATGCGGGGTTGGCGGTGAACTCCACTTAAAGGGCCAACGGACAAGCAAGGATTTCTGTGGATTGGGAGAGAATTATTTTGTTCGATTTGCAAGGGTACATTAAGTGTTCCCAGGCCTGGTGCTTTCAAAGACGTCTGTGCTCTGTGGGGCAAAGAGCAGAAAAGGAGTGTCGGCAGATGCTTCCGGAAGGAAAATTAATTTAGAAGTAGAGGTCGAGACGAGCTTAACTTTAGGGTGTGTGTGTGTGTGTGTGTGTGTAACAGAGAAAACACAGAGGCGGAACAGAATGAGTCTTCGCTCTTTCTCTGGGGTGGGAGAGGAGGCGGAGCTAGGACAGATGGTGTTTCTGAGTGACCTTGTGTCGCTGAGAGCTGCCGAGTGGCAGCAGAAGCTGCAGGAAGCTCGCAGGGTGTGGCCACCTGCAGCTCCCAGTGGGGGTTAATCAGGATGTCAACACTGAGGCAGGACCTGGAAGCAATCAGAAGACAAACGCGAGTTCCAGCAAAGATCAAATAACACACTCATGAAACAACCTCACGGGGGAGACATCCGGGTGCCTGCCGTCTCTAAAGCAGTGTTGATGGCTTGGAGGCTGGTCATGCTGATGTCCCGGAATGACACGTATGTGCAGATTACCCGATCCAGTTCTCGTCTCAGGGTTGACATGTACCCTCCCTGTCATCCCCACAGCAACTCTGTGAGCTGGGTTCCATGAGGACCCTGAGCCTCCGAGGAGTGATTAGCATGGGGCCATCCAGAATTTGAACCCACAGCGGCTCTCTGGCGACAACCCTGGCTGAGGGCACACGTCTAGTATGATCCAAATCAGAGCTACTCAAAGTGAGGTCCAAGGACCAGCGCCTGCCCGTGAGCTGCTGCCGCTGGTCCCTGTGAGATGAGTCTGGAAGCCAAGAGTTCACATTTAGAATCTTTTACAGCAATTTGAAAAAGTAATTTTATGTCTGTTGAATCTAATCACAGGAAATTGGGCTTTGTATTCCTTTTTTATTCCATTTTTCCAGTAATTCCTTTTTTATAGCTTTTTTTTTCTTTTAGCAAAAATATAGGTCTGCAGTGAATTGGAGATAAAGCAAAGTCCTTCAGCACAGATAGTTTGAGAAGCACGCATAAGGAGGATGCGCAAGTCAGATAGCAAAACTGGTGGAATTCAAATAAGCCGTGTGGTTGATGGGTGCACCCAGAGCAGGGTCCTGGTTTGAGGATGAGCTACGGTGACGCAGGACGTGTGGGTGCACCAGTTTGTCGGGCTGCCCTAACTAAGTGCCACAGACTGGCTGGTAAACGGAAATTGATTTTCTCACAGTCCTGGAAGCTGGGAGTCCCAGGTAAACGTGTCGGCAGGGCTGGTTCCTCCTGAAGCCTGTCTTCTTGGCTCGTAGGTGGCCGTCTTCTCCCTGTGTCCTCACGTGGCCTTCCGTCTGGGCAAACATGACTGTGTCCTAATCCTCTCTTCTTATAAGGACACCAGTCCTACTGGATCAGGGCCCACCCTATAACCTCATTTAACCTCCATCACCTCTTGAAAGACCCTCTCTCCAGATGCGCTCACTCTGAGGTACTGGGGCTCAGGGCTCCAATGTAGGAATTTTCAGGAGACACAAATCAGCCCCTAACAGAAGGTACATGGGAATGCTCTGTACTGCCTTTGCAATTTCTTTGAGTCTTAAATTATTTCAAAATAAAAGGTATTTTGGGTTTTTTTTTGAGAGGAAGATTGTCACTGAGCTAACATCCATGCCATCCTCCTCTATTTTATGTGGGATGCCACCACAGCGTGGCTTGATGAGCGGTGGTAGGTTGGCATCTGGGATACAAACCCTCGAACCCTGGGCCACCGAAGCGGAACACACCACATAACCACTGTGCCACCGCCGGGCTGGCCCCCCCAAAATAAAAGATTTTTTAAAGGATAGCACCCCCTCCCCGAAAACATCATGGCCACTGTGGTTTTTGTGGAGGGGTCCCAGCGGGCACACCCAGCATCCTGGGTTTGGGGAACGACTCTCCAGGACAGCCGCTGTGTTGGCATAGCTCTGGCCCCACCCCTCTCCGTTTCCTGTCCTCTGAGGCCTGCCCTCCGGGTCTGCAGAGGGCAGCTGTGAGGGGCATGGGGCGGGCCCTGGGGCTGCTCTTCCTCACTCTCTGCCCACGGGAACCCTCCCGGGGTCCCTGTCTCCTTTGTTCTCTTGGGTTTCTCAAGAGCACGGCTTCTGCTTCACCTGTGTTCCTCCCACAGCTCTGCACATAGTAGCTTTCCGTAGGCCGTCTTTGATACAATGTTCTAGATGCTGCTTTAGTTGCCTCTCGAAATGCTCTCCTTTACCCCCCAGGAACAGTTGAATCACGAGTCGCATATGGTCCCCTAGGTGTGATGCAGGAATAACGAAACGGGGCTGTGATGGCAAACCTGTTCTGTGGCAGACCCTGTCCAAGAGGCTGGGGGCAGCCTTACTCACTGGACACATTTACAGAGTCCTCTCCTCTCAAGAGAACACATTGCTGTACAAAGAACTGTTAGGCGCTGATTATCCTTTAAACACTGAGGTGGGTTGAGAGGTTACAGGTGTGTGCCCGATTCCTTTCTCTTGTGCTGTTTGCAGCAGAGGAAGTGGACGCTACACGCCCAAGTGCCAAGTAACCTCTTCAACAACCGGAAAAAAGGTTGCCCATGCCAGGCGTGACCAGAGGTGGCATTTGAAACTTGTCTCTTGTTTGTGAGCCAGAATGTCGTTGGATTGGTCACTATTCTAGACCGTTCTGCTGCTCAAAAATTTCCAAGGCAAGGACACAATGATTTGTGAATTATCTGGTGTTCCACCCAGCCCCAAACGCTTTGCTCTCCTTTCCTGGTGAGTAAGCTGAGTATTGTACTCTGCCCAGCTCTCACGTGTGCCCCACTTTCCGGGAGCACAGGTACAGGCTGGCCCCCCCACGGGAGACTGTTCCTCCTTCGCAGCCTCCAGCGCACGGGGTGGTGGACCCGGGACCCTCGTCCGTCTGGCGGATGGGAATGCTGAGGCATTTTGCTGAGGCAGACAAAAGGCTTGTTTTGTCCGTCCACGAAGAAATGAATTCTTTTGAGTTTTTCTCCTTTCTGAGTATAAAGGAAGGACTGGTTATAATCTTTTTTTTAACGCGATGGTGCATCCCAGAGCTAGAACACGCGCCTGCACGCAGTAGGCTGTGCTCAGGCAAAGAGAGATTAAATGGCTTGTCTTGGATGACAGAGAGGCACACAGCATTGCACTGGAGGTATGAATTTTTCCTCTGAAGACTCCAGAAGAGCAGGCCTATTAAACCTGCTCCCCTAAAAGACTGGGCGTCTGTTGCCAGAAGGGGTCTAGAGAAAGCGTGACATTTCTTTGAAGTCTTATTTGTTATCTTAAAAATTTATGCAAATCTTCTATCTCATCCGCAATATGCTCGTGCTGGTTATAACAAAACAGTGCTATCTCCCCAAAATGCTTTGGCTGAAATGCTTTAGAAAGATACACATGCTTACTCAGCTACCCCCATGTCACCCCTGTACAGCCTCGAGGGGCTGAAAGGGGCGGGTGGGGTGTGTTCCCTGGTTTGAGAAGCGCTTGGGGGAAGGGATGCTAACGTGAGATGCATGTGTGCTGGGGGTGCATTGCACTGGATGAATTCTAATGTGATTTCCGGTGGGATCCGATGAGACTCTGTGTCAACGCTGTGACATTTCACACAGGGGGCCCGGTAGCCTGGAGGTGAGCTGTTGAGTGAACGTACCTCACCCTCAGTTGCCGCCCCGCCCCCACCAGCATGCCCAACTTGCTGTTAATCTCTGTTCTTTCCTCTCTGTCCACTAAGATGGGTGCTCTGACCGCTGGGGCCGGGTGATGGCTCAGGTCTGTGCATGTTGTCCATTAGGGATGGAGTGATGCCTCAGGCTGGTGACATCCTGATTGAGGATGAAATCCAAGCGGGTTTCTATTCACTCTCCAACATTTATGGAACCTTTTAGGGGCCTGAAACTGGGCCCGGTGCCGTGGGTCCTGAGCTAAGCATAGGATGGGGCAAAGATGGATGAAATTCAGCCTGTGGTCCGCAGGAGAACCCACTGTGCGTGCTATGCTCTCGTGCCGGGCTCTTCTTCACTCTGTGGAGCACCCCGCGAGATGTGTGTTTCTGTGGGAGGAGCCGTGGTCTGGAGCCCAGTGAGCGGAGACCTGGAATCTGGCTTCCTGCCTTCACACATGCTCTCCTGACTCCAGCCCAGCAAACCGGCCTCCCCCGGACATGGAACTAGGGTCCTGTCATTCCTTGGCCCACATCAGCCCACCACTGGGACGAGGGGAAGCCCACCAGGAGGGGCTGGACCTGGAAACGAATCTGCTTTCTAGGGTCACAGATCTAGCTGTGCCTGGCCCTGGGCAGAGGGAGGAAGTCCAGTCTGGCAGGTTCCATGCAACCTCTGAAGGGTGGTCAGCATTCCCCGTGGAGAATCAGACCCCAAGACCGGGCATGTGCAGCAGAGATCTGAGAGTCCACGCAGCAGCCTGCCCCTCCCCCGAGGAGGTCTGAGAGCAGGTGGCCATGTCCTTATCGGTGGGTCACTGATACAGGGACACGGGCACCCTTGTCCAGGCTGGGGCATGAGGCAGGACCAGGGGACCTCACATGGAGTGGACACTCCTCTCCAAGCCTGTGTCAGGTCAGGGAGGGCCCCAGGGTCTGGAGGGGCTATGCGGGACACCAGGGGAGGTCATGGGGCCCTGGTGCTGCTGACAGGAGATGAACAGAGACCTGCACTGCGGCCAGCCCTACACAGGTTCAGACCACGTCACTCCTGCCCACTGGGAATTGTCTGAGCTTGGACCCTTGGCTGCTCAGTGACCACTCGGTGTCGGAGCCCTGGACTGACCTCTCTGAAATGAACTGTGGAGGAGAAGGTACAAAGGAAAAATATAGGATTTTTTGGTATGTCTATATCCATCTATCTGCATTATCTATCTATGTATCTATGTATCTACGTATCTATCTATCCATCCAGCCAACCATCCATCCTTCCATTATTCATCATCTATCATCATCCATCTATCCATTCTCTCTCTCTCTCTCCCCCTGGAAATCATTGCTTATTATTTTTCCTGCAAGGCTTATCTTTAAAACTTCATCCTCTTTTGATCTCCTTGGGGTGGGAAGGGCGAATGAGCAGCCATGTTTCCCTGCCCTGTGGCCTTTCCTGCCCTTTCAGCTCTCAGGCCTCAGCAAACCGTGAGGGCAGGAAAGCTACGAAGTGGGAAACGAGAAGAGGAGGACAGGAAAGCCAGGTGGAAGGTAGAAGGGACATGGAAATATGCCAGAGGAGCTTCCTGGAGTGACGGTCAGGACTGATGTGTGACATATGACATCTGGCTGTGACATGTGACATCTGGCTGTGACATCCAAGGTCTGGCCCCCATCCTTTTCTCCTGGCATCCCACACCACTGCCTCTCTATTGGCTTCTCCTCCCTGCCCCCACCCACAGCTGGTAAACGTCCAGCTCCTCCTTCCAGGCAAAGTGCAACAGCCAGCCCCTCTCTGAGGCCTTCCCAGGCCCTCCTGACCCCCCTGGCAGGATGAGTCACCTTCCACTGTGGCCCTGACACTGTTCGTTCCCTCGACCACTTGGGTTATGGTTGTCATCTGTGAGGCTTTCTGGTTAGAGCCCTAGGTGTCAGCTGAGGGCAACTGTGCCCCCCAGGGGACATTGGCCATGTCTGGAGACATTTTTAATTGTCACGACTGGGGCATGCTACCAACATGTAGTGGGTAGAGGCCAGAGAAGCTGCTAAGCATCCTACGGTGGACAGAACGGCCCCCCTCCAACAGAGAATGACCTGGCCCAGATGTCAACAGCACCTTTTAGGATCGAGGACCTCTTGGCTAGATGATGCTCCTGGGGTCAGGACTGGGCCCTCTGATTTAGGGCGTGGTCATGGTCCTTGGATCTCCAGGGCCCTGCAGGGCACCTGTCCAAGGGGTGTTCTGCGTCTCCAGTGGGAAGGGATGCAGACTTCGAGGGGTGCTGTGGGCAGGGAGGTGGCACCTGTCCCTGGTCTTAGAGAAGGACCTCCTCCAGGTCCCCGTGCCCATGGCTCTTCGGTGGGGAGACAGGCCACGCTCTGGAGCTGCAGGAGAAATCAGAGGCTCAGAGCGAGATGGGAGGGCCGAGTGGAGAAGAAGCTCAGCTTCCCCCAGATGTTGCTCAAGGTCTGCACCCAGGAGCTCACAAGAGCTTCCTGGAGAGAAACACTGCATTCTGAACAAAGACAATAATGAGCCAGCTAAAGTGGAACCCGGGAAACTAGTGTGCCAGCTCCTGGAACCTGGCATGGAACAGGGCCCAGATAATGCTCCACTTGATTCTGATGATTGTCGGCCACAGAGCCAGAGGGTGAGGGCCATGCGGTGGACAGGTGTCGCCGCGCACCTTCCCGGCTGGGGCACTGGCAGGAGCGGAAGCTGCTGGAGGGGTTTTGAAGCCTTTCTTTTTGGGCAGGTGGGGCAGGGAGTGGGGACAGGAGTGCTGGCCACAGGCATCCAGGTGGGACACGCTTCATGGACATGATGTGATGGTGTCTCCAGGGTCCCACATGTGTTTACCAGGCACAGAGCGGAGGATCTTCCTAAAGGAAGAATACATTGGAAAGGAGTCTGGGGCCAGGCTGTGTGAGTTTTTCTACCCTCTCTCTCTCCTCCTCCCTCCCCCCAGCTCCTTATTTTCTGTTTATCACCTGAAATCTCCGAAAAAGACGCTCTGCTGTGGGGAGCTCTAGTAGTCGGGGAATATATGACTGCTGGCCTCTCTTCCCCACATGCCATGACGGGCTAGCCATGTGTCTCTGGAGTCCTGTGCTTCCCCCATCACACATGGGAGCAGGGGTAGCCCGGTGCCCGGGTGCATGGACAGCTATGTCGCTGTTAAAATTCCCTGTTACTCCACCTCCAGGAGGTTGCTCATGCATGCTGTGGTGTCGCCTGCCAGCTCTGGAGGCCCTTCTTGCCCCCTGGTGGCCTTGATCCCCAGGTGAAGGGGGCCTGGGCCTCGCTCACTGGGCGCACGGACACCTCTCCTTCAATCCTCTGAGCTGACCACTCGAACCTCCGTGGGGCCCATAGCAACAGCAGCTGGCCACGGCGCCTGCTGCCAGGAGGAAAACGAGCCACATCACCTGCTTTCTTTGGGGGATGTGGGGGTGGGGAAGGATTCGCAGGAAAGTCCTCGTTTCTCATTATACAATAGACTCATCTCTCAAGCCCACCTTCTGGAAGCGCCCAGGGCCTTCAGATGGCACACGTGGGCCGAGGGTACCCTGTGTGTTGTTGGTCTCTCGGATTACTGCAGACTGCCCTCCCGCAGCCCTGGGGGCAGCGCCTCCTGCCCCGCGGGGAGCAGCCTGGGTCTCTGCTCCTTTGGGAGGTGAAGCTTCTCAGAAAGCTTAGTGCTTCCCCCAACACCATGCCCCCTGACCCCCCCAGGACTGTTCCAGATCACTGGGGTTTGGGGAAGTGCAGGGTGCGTTAACCAAGTGGTGGTCCAAGGGTCTGGTGAGGCCCAGGGCCCTGGGGCTAAGGGATGGAGTCCAGCCACCAGGGTGCAGTCCCACCTGACACCTTATAGCCAGGAGGAGGCCGGTCTGGCACCATGGGGTAGAACACACACCCAGAGGAGGCCGGCCGTGGGGTTGTGAACAGCGCTGCAGGGCACCTCCACACCAGTTCCTCGGGCTGGGAAACTTCTGGTCCCTCTTCAGACTGGAAATGGAGCAGACCTCTGGGCTGAAAGATCTGGCCAGCTGGTTCCTGGGAGATGGGGGGATGCCCAGAACCTCAGAGAGAGGTCACGGACGCAGATGCCCCATCCAAATGGAGGAGAGCTCAAAGGAGCATCTGGTCTCTGCAGGCATTCTGTTCAGGCCACCTGACCCCATGTCCGCCCCCAGGTGGGTGGCCGAGAGGCCATGGGGGGCTGGAGCCCGGCCGCCCACTGATGACGCTTTAACCTCTTTCCTCACTGTGGGTCCAGGGCCAGGTCCTGGAGAGGCTGGCGCGGCCCAGGTTGGAGCCTCGGGACGAGGTGCTGGCCTGCAGCCTCTCCTGGGGTAGCGAGGTATGGCTCCGGCTAGTTAACATGCAGGCGGTGTGCACTCGGAGAAATTTAGATGTATTTTTTTTTTTTTTTTGCATGTGTGCTTGCATGTAAATGTGGGTAGGTGCTGTCCTGATTGATGGCCATTAGCATTTTCTAACGGGAACAGATGTTCAGATTGCCAGGAGGCTGGTACCTAACGCCTACACTGCCATCTGCTCGCCGGGCAGGGCCGGAGGAAGCGCCCGGCCCCAGGCCTCCAGTCCTCGGCGGTGTGTACTTAACAGGATCGTGCGAGATTGTTTCTGGAGGGAAGAAAAATAATAATAAAGATGTTTTCAGGGTTATAAATAGTTCATGCTGTTTATTATGGGATGGAGCTTTCTCTCTACACAGCTCTGGTTTCTCCGTGGTGTGAACAAAGGGAGACGGGGAGGGAAGGCATGGTGTCAGCCCCGGGGTCAGGGTGAGGCAGGAGGGCGCCTCAGGAGGCCATGGCTGTGGTGCTTTGAATGGATTCCAGGCTCAGAAGACCAGAGAAGGGATGGAGGTGATGGGGAAGAGAGATGAGAAGAGAGGAGTCAGGAAGGACCCACTCACGGCTGGCTCATGAAGCAGACCCTTGGGTCCCCATCCGCCACACCCTGGCCCCGCTAACCGGTAGCCTCTGTGACTGGCTGAGCCTGTGCTCTTCACCAGTGAAACTGGGGTAGCAAGCAGCCGACCTCCCCGGCTTCTGCAAGGAGGCGGAGTGAATCACGCACAGTGCCGGCCTCGTGCCCGAGGCAACTCGGGGACCCGCTGGCCTTGTCCTCAGCCACCTCACAGGGCGTGCCTGGGTCCCAGCCTTCTCCTCTGGGCCAGGCCAACCAAGACGGCGCTCATCACTCATCTGGAATTGGCAGAAATGTTCTCTTTCTTTGTTTCTTTCTTTTTCTTTTTTCCTTTTTGGCTTCTTAAAGCAAAGCATTTTGTTTGTTTGTGCGCTATAAAAAGAGTTGCCTCCCTCCCCCCGCCGGGCGCGGGAGCCAGCTCCGTGGCCTCCCCCAGCGTCTGCATCGCTGCGGGCTCCTCCTGCAGGCAGCTGTCAGCAGGGCCTCTGCTGCCTGTCCCCCGGCCACCCCGACAGATGTACCAGGCTCTAATTGGGGGCCCGGGGCCCGGCAGCCTCCTCTGTGGCCCAGGTCCCCTGCTCTTGTGCCCATCCTCGGTCTTGGGGGTGTCTCCCCCAAACTGCATACTCGATGGAGTGGCACCTCGGGCTGCAGGAGCGGAGGCCCCTCCAGGACACACGTTCCCTTCTTCGCCAGGCCTTCGCTGACATTTCCCTGGCAGTTTGCCCGCTGCTTGGACGTACTTTCGAGGAGGAGACCAGCTTGTTCCTTTGTAGGGGAAGAGGGAGTGAGGGTCTGGCAATGGGTCACCTTCCTGTAGAGGCCTCATGGCAGCGAGCTCTCCCGTGCGTGCCCATCTGGACTCCCTGGTCTGGGTCCAGCCCAGCAGCAGTTAAGTTCCCACAACTGGCAGCTGCCAGGGCCTCAGGGTGAAAGCTGGGAGGAGTTAGTTTTTGCAGAGCAGCCCTAGGAAGCTTGTTCTTGCTGCTGATGGAGGCGGGGGTGGCGAGAGCAGTACAGGAATAATCAAAGAGGTTTCTCCCTGCCTTCTTCCCTCCCTGAGCGGGCAGGGCTGAGCACCTACCAAGGTGCCAGGGCTCGGACCACCCCCACCCCAGGCTAGAGAAGACCTTCGGGAGCTTTCGATATGGCAGCCCAGGGGACAGTCTCGGCCTCGCCTTAGAAGCCGAGCCTCTGCGGTTTGTACTCTGTGTCTGCTTTTGCTCGTGTTGGCGGCTCGCCTCCTCCCTGCAGAAGCCCATTTTAACTGTACGTCAGGGTTTTCAGCCTCGTTGCTGTTGACGTTCGGGGTGGGATAAACTCTGCGGTGGGCGCTGCTGGATGTTGAGCAGCCTCCCTCCCCTCCGCCCACTAGGTGCTGGGCGCCCCTCCCACCAGATGTGATCAAATCATGTCTCCAGACGTGTCCCCTGGGGAGGCACAATTGCCCTTGGCTGAGAACCACTGTGAATTTATTTTCGAGTGACTCATTTCTCACAGCCAATGTTTGAGGGCTTACTCCATACCAGACACTTTATAAGCCTTTAATGAGCGTTCTCTCCTCGTAACAGCGCCAGGAGGGAGGGGCTGTTACTATTTGCACCCGACAGAAGAGAAGCCGGAGGTTCAGAGAGGTCTGCGAACTTGCCCAAAGTCTCGCATGACTAGTACACGGTGGAGCCAGGGTCAGAGTCAGGCAGTGTGACCCAGAGCCTCTGCGTTTCGTCGTTACGCCGTTCCAGGAAGGAACGACTGTTGGTTGGTCTGTCACTACGTGATGGGCGCTGTGTCAGGAGCTTGGAACCCATGGGTGGATAAAGAGGCAGAAATCCCTGTCCTCACAGAATGGACATTCTAGAAAGTAGGGGCAGATAACAAACATTAGCAGGAAATTGTCGGGAACGTTAGCCAGTGTATTCGTTTCCTAGGGCTAGCATGACAGATTACCACAAACCGGGCACCTAACACAACGGAAGTCTATTGTCTCCCAGTTCCCGGAGGCAGGAGTCGGAGATCAAGGTGTCACCCGGCTGGTGCCTTCTGGGGGCTCTGCAGGAGAGTGTTCCAGCCTCTCTCCCGGCTTCAGGGGGCTCCAGGCATCCTTAGCTTGTAGCTTCCCCACTCCCATCTCTGCCTCCATCTTCACGTGGCTGTTTCCCTGTGTCTGTGTCCAAATCACCTTCTCTCTCTTATAAAGACACCTGCCATTGCATTTACGGCCCACCCTAAACCGAGGAGCTCTCATCTCAAGATCCATAACTAATTACGTTGGCATGGGCCCTGTTTCCAAATCATGTCACGTTCTGAGGTTCTGGGTGGACCCAAGTTTTGGGGGGATGCCATTCAACCCACTCCAGGCAGTGACACTAGGCAGAGGAATCAGCTGAGTGGAGAGCGCCCAGGCCCGTGCCCAGCGTCGGGGGGTGGGACTTTCTGAGGTGCCGAGGGTCTCAGATGCAGACGTGATCTGTAACAACTGGTGTCATCCTCCTAGGAGAGCTGTGGGGGTTCAAAGGAAGAGGCACTGGTTGGAGAGGCCACTTCTCCTCTTCCCTCTTCCCCTTCCCCGCTCAGCTCTCTCCTGGGAGGATTGGAGCACAAGGGGGTGACATTTTGAAGGCGGACAGAAGGAATCTGAACCAGATGACAGTATTTCCCTGTGGCAGTCAGAGGGCCTCGCTAGCTGAGTCTCACGGCTCATCCCCCTGTATTCATTCTTCACTGAGTCTTGGGCCTCCTGTGGTATTTGTGGAATGAAAGGATGTGTTAGCCATCATGCTAGGTCCTGGGGATCCTAGGGGAACAGGGTGTGTCCCCTTCCCCATAGGAGACAGACATGCTGCATCTTATCTGTCCATCGCGATGAGGGCAGAGCTGTGTGGAGGCAGAACACACACTTTGGGAGCCCAGTAGAAGGGCTTTTGAGCTGGGTCTTGAAGGATGCATAGGAGTTTTCTGGGGAGAAAGAGGTGGACAGAAAACTGCAGACAGAGCAAAACCATGGAGATGAGAAAAGACACAGCTTGTTTAAGAGAGGGGAGAGACGAGTATGGGAGATGAGGCTGGGTGGGTGGG
This sequence comes from Equus quagga, assembly GCF_021613505.1. Taxonomy (NCBI): domain Eukaryota; kingdom Metazoa; phylum Chordata; class Mammalia; order Perissodactyla; family Equidae; genus Equus; species Equus quagga. Next base: position 113,151,826 of record NC_060277.1, on the reverse strand, counting down.
GAGATGAGGCTGGGTGGGTGGGACCCTGGTGCGGTCGTACTGTGTGCCCTGCTGAGGGAGGAGCAGCTGGACCTGATGAGGCTGGCTTTGGGGAGCTGACCATGGTGATAGTGTGGTGAAGGAGGGACCAGAGGCCTTTTGGGAAGTTGCTGCCAGAGTTGAGATGGAGACGATGAAGCTCTGGACTCAAGTGGGAGTGGGAGAGGCACAGAGAGGTCAACTTTTTAAAAGCTGTGCTTTTCAAAAGTTTTAAACGTTGTGCGACCATGATCTCTATCTGGTTCTAGAAAGTTTTCATCACCCCAGGAAACCCGATATCCATTAAGCAGTCACTCCCCATCCCCCCTTGCCTCAGCCCCTGGCAAACATCACCCACTTTCTGTCTCTGTGGATTTACCTTTTCTGGACATTTCCTGTAAATGGAATCCAGTCTGGTCTTTTGTAGCACACTGTAGCACACGTCAGTACTTCATTCCTTTTTTTGTGACTGAATAATATTCCACTGTGCAAAGTAGACCCTGTTGTTTATCCATTTATCCGTTGATGGACAGTTGACTGTTGTGCAGGTCCAAATTTTTGAGGGAGATTTCTGGCACTTCCAATGTGTCTGTTGAATGAGGAAATAAAACTGTGACCCTGAATCCCATAATCCTCACCGTTAAGTTCTCCCCCCCCCCCCCAACTCAGCCCCCCGCTGTAATCTCAGTGTCCCATCTTCAAGAAACAGTTGTTCCAATACCTGCCACGTGTTGAGGGGCCATATTCTCAGCCTTTAGGAATGTGGCCATCATGGGGCAGTCTGGAAGTCTCTAGAATTCATGGAAGGTAGGGTCAGTGGATGTGATTTTCCCAGAAACACAGAATAGCCCCTCACCCAGTGTCCTCCCGTTTGGAGCCCCATCTGCTCCTTGGCACCCATTCCTCTCCAGGTAGGGTGCCACCCACGCCATGAACCCCTCTGAGCTCTGACCACACCGGGGTCCCCAGGACTCCCTGCTTCCTGGAGAAAAACCCAGTCTGGCGTCAGAGGGTGGGTGGAAGGCAGAGAGTCCTCACGCCCAGGATAGCCCTCCCTCCTTCCAGCAGCCCCCATGTCCCACTCGCCCCAGACAAGCTGGTGGAAAACCACAGGCACTTTCCATCTTCCACGGTCAGCCTGAGAATCTGAGGCCCCACAGAGGTGATGCACTGTCCCCAATAGCCTGGCACGCTGGCCCGGCCTGTGGGCTGCCCCAGAGGGGCCCCCATGACCCGAATCCTGGGCGTGGGCTGTGGTGGCGCCGACGGGAGAGGAGCCGGCCAGGCGTGGGGCTGCAGAGACATGCAAGTGGCAGACAGAGAGGCGTGGGTCCTCCCTAGGGCAGGGCGGGCACAGGAGGGGCCTCACTGGGAGGCCTGGCTGCCCACAGCCTCGCGCACGCTCACACAGGTGAGGCGCCCCAGCTTCCTGCGTTCCTTGTTAGACCCCACACAGAGGGGCCACTGAGGCAGGGACACAGGAGAACAAGGGGCTCAAAGGTAGGAGGGCGCAGAAGGCCAGGGGCACGCAGCTTGTCACACAACCACACACACTCACACATGCACACACGCACCATACACACACTCCACGTCCCGCACTGACATACCCCACACACTCGCACACACTCACCCACAGTGCACACAGCCTCAGTGGAGTCTGCATGGCCCTGGGTGCTGTCTCACTGTGCGTCCTGGGGAGAGGCTGCACGGGGGCTGTGACAGAGGGCAGCACTGGGGGAGGCGGGGTGAGGGGTGAGCAGCCCCCTGCACTCACCCCTGCACCTTCCCATGAGTCTGTAATGATTTTCAGACAAGCCGTTGAAAGGAAAACAAAACAAGAGCAGTGTGAGCTAGACATGGGAGTGCAATGGTGGGTGGCGCTGCACCCCAGCATCCCTGTCCCCCTGGCGGGACAATGTCCCTGAGGTGTGGGAGCAGAAGCCTGCCTCTCCCTGCTCCTCCACCCACCCCCTGCTCCATCACACACCCAGGAGGTGGGCGTGGGCTTGTCACGCCCCCAGGTCCTGGCTGCGCTTGGGCCCAGATGAGGCAGAGGCATGGCCTGGCTGTGTGGCCGCGGGGACCTCTGACCCGTGTCTCTGGCAAGTTCAGTGTCCCGAGGAGTCGGTGACCTCCTCACCTCCCAATGAATTCCTCCGTGCATTTGAGGATCGGCTCTCAAGTCACCCTCTCAGCTCTAGCCTGAGGGGCCTCACCCTGTCCTCGCCGCCAGATCCTGGAATGCTGTCATGTTGTGTTGGGCTGTTTGCTGCCACCACTCTCAGAAATTGTGTCTTGTTTACTGTGCATTGAGCGTCTCATGTCTGGACTCGGCCACCTGGAAGGCAGGGCCCGGCTTCCTGTGTATGTGTGTGTGCGCACATTGCATGCGTGTATGCGTGCGCATGTATGCACCGCATGTGTGCATGTGCTCGTGTGCATTGCATGCGCGTGCGTGTGTGCACATGCGTGTGTGTGTGCGCACATGTGTGGTGGGTCCCAGTGCCTGGCAGGCTCAGGATGCATTAATTGAGGGTATTTGTTGGGAGCAGAGACCAGCTGAGTTCTCTGACCCGGCCCTGCTGCTGTCTAGGGGAGGATGCTCGACTCCCCATGTGCGAAGGCTCCTCAGGCCACCTGCAGTGTGGAGCGCCAGGTACCCCTGGATGCCACCTGCCCAGGATGAGCAGTGGAAACGCCGAGACGGACAGTAGGGCACGTCAGCAGGAATTAGCGGCCACACGCCTCGGCTGGGCGGTTTCACAGATTCTGGGAGTCGGTGACTTTTGCAGGGATTAGGAAGGCCGTCCCCGTGCTCATGAGCCATATTGAGACGCTCCCTCCCCCAGACACTCCAGCAAGGGGACGGCTCCCTGGTGCTAAGCAGCACATGCCACACGGGCAGGAGCCATCAGGTCCTGTCTCTGCCTCCACTGCCGTCTGCGGCTCTAAGGGCCTCGTCTGTCTGTCCACTCAGAAAACAACAAGGACCCAATGCGCACCAGGCACAGAGCTGGGGGCTGGGTCTGGGGGAGCAGAAAGCAAGTGCTGTGCCGGGGGCGATGATCTGATGAGGAAGGTGGCCATGAACCTGCGGGTCCACAGCCACGTCCTCTGTTGTCTGTACCCACACCTGTGTCACCTGTACCTATATCTGTATCATCTAACACCTGTGAGTACCTAGAGTGACATTACAGACATGCAGTCACAGGTTGTTCCAAGGGCCCTGAAGGAAACAGGGTGTTGTCCATCAAGATGCTCAGGGGAGGAGCATGAGGACCAGGGAGGGGCCCTGTGCCCAGTGGGGTGGGCCGGGGCGGGATGCGAGGGAGGAGTCCAGGTGGTGGGACCAACCTGGGCAAAGACTTCACAGCCAGAGCTCGTGCTGGAGAAGCTGGGAGACACTGGGGTCGTGGGTGAGCAGGGACCTGGCCGAGGGGGCGGACGTGGGTCGAGAAGGGCTGTGGGTCGGGGGGTCTGCATCTGTGAGGTGCAGTGGGGGCTTGGGGAGGCCGTTCAACATGGGAACAGCTGCACTCACTCACGGCAACCTCTGACCTTACCACTTGTCCCTGGTCATGCCCCAGCACCCCTCTCCTGGACACCTGGACACCGGACCCGCTATAGGCTTCTGACTGGTCCCTTTGCCTCTGATTCCGTTCCTTCCAATTCTTCTAAGACATGGATCAGGGAATTTCAGAGATGCCGTTATTTTATAAAGACACGAAACCTCAACCATCTTGGCACATTTGCAAGAATCCCCTGGCCCAGCCAGGGGCGTCCTCCACATCTTTCCAGTCAGGACGCTGCTGTGGCTGCTTCCAAGGTGGGCAGTGGGAGACCTCTGTGCCCTTGGTGGACAGCAGGCTGCAAGAGCCCTTGGGCAAGGCTCGGTGTCTACTGCTGACAAGCTGTGTGACCCTGGGCAGATCACTCACCCTCTCTGGGCCTCTGATTCCTTGCTCCATTCCCATTATCCCCTGTGTGGCAATGCACAGGGTCAGACTTCCAAAATTCTTCCCTTGGACTTCCTTCCTTGGGTCAAGAATCAGGGGGCCCTTTCTGCTTGGGGCAGCTGGGGAACGGCCTAGGGGCAGCCAGGGATCTGCGAGGCGAGGAGTGGGGGTTTGGAATAAAAGAGAGGAGGTGGGGGGTGGTGGAAAAGGCAGGGGAGGGGCAGTGTTCTCAGACCCCAGGAAAGGTGGGGCTGCCCCGCCCTGGAGGCAGGACAAACCGGTCGCAGCTTGAACTTGGCTGGTGGGTGGGCCCGGAGAGTGAGGCCTCTCCTGGGGGGAGGGCTGACCCCATGAGAGAGACCAAGGATTCAAGGGTTAGAGGGTGCACAGGGGTGAGGGGTGAAGGGTGACGCTGGAGCTGGGGCAGTAGAGGTGTCTGGGCCGGGGTGGGGCCGTGGCCTCTACAGTCGCAGCTGAGAAATGCCTTCCTGGGCGGCGGGTCGGGAGGGCGTCCCTTGCACTGATGTCACACCCCAAGACCAGGGCACATGGCTGCTGTCCACTCAGGGCACAGAGACGGCCTAGGGGATGGCCAGGCCCAGCGGTCCCTGTTCTCCGTCCGCCCAGCAGCCTGAGGTCCCCATCAGGGCTGTTTATTAAGCTGTTGCTCGTGCAGAGGCACCAAGGGAGCGCAGGAATGGTATTGGGGAGGGGGGATCTCAGCCCCGGGGTCCTGGACCGGGGCTGTGCAGCTCAGGGCCTCCGGGAGGGCTGGCCCCTGCTGCTGCCCCATGGCTCTTCCCCAAGACCCAGGCGGGAGGGGTGCAGTCTTAGGGGAAGGAGAGCAGCAGAGCCTGGCTGTTTCGGGGTCATGCACACATGTCCACATACATGTGCCAAGTCAGCACGTGCCTGCACATGTTCACACACTCTGGCACACATTCACACCCCCCCCACACCCCCCCCAAACATCTGCATTCTTCTGCACACACCTCACACACTTGAACATGTCCACACACGTCTGAACACATCTGCGCATGTTTGCACACATTTGCACACCCCACACACATATATGCATACTTCTGCACACATCTGCACACTTCCGCACAGTGCTTCTGCAGTCTCACCTTCTTCCCACGACCTGGGCACAGACGCAGGCTCCCCAGGGCTGCAGGGCCACAGTGGGCGGCCTCGCAGCCCTCTGTCTTGCCGCTGTGCTCTTTTCAATGTTCCAGCCTCTCTCTGACTCCCCTAGACTCCGGGTAGGTGGGGAGGAGGTGTGCCCTTTCCTGTCGCTGTGACGCGCTGCAATGTGGGGAGCTGTCCTGCCCCCGGACGCCCCAGCAGTGGGTTGTTCTCTGGGTGTCACTCCGATGGGGCGTGTGGCTGGCGGGGCTGCGGGGCCTGGCCGAAGCCCATTTGCCTTCTTGAGCTCTGGCACCACTCGTCTGCCTGAGGACTCGTCTGTGAGCCCTTCACGCTGACTTTATGGAACTTTAGAAGCCACATGCTACTCTGACCCTGGGCCGGGGGCTGGTGCACAAACTCCCTCTCTGGATCCTCAAAGCGACCCCACAGGGCGGGTCCCGTCACCCCGTTTTACAGATGGTACAGCCGAGACCCAGAGGAAGCAACTTGCTCAAAGCTGAGCATCTCTGGGGTGGGCAGCGGGGTGGGACTTGACCTGGGTAGTTGGGAGGCCGTGCACAGCGAGGGGCGGGGGCACATCTGCTGGATGCAGACAGAGCCCCGAGCCCTGCACCAGCACACACGCATTTCTGAGTGGCCATCTGTCCTGAGACTACTGAGTGACAACCGCTCACCGGATTCTGCCTTCCGGGCCTCTCTCCTGGCGCTCTTTCTTTTCGCTTGAGGCCGCCCCCGTGCAGACCCCGTTCCCTTCCCCCCCAACCACTGTGTTCCTTCAGCAAAGGATGCGGACAGATCGTGGGCCCATCCCTTGCCTCTGATGGCCCGTCTGCACTCACAGCCTTGCCCCCAAGAGGCTCAGTGCCCGCTTCTTGGGAGACGCTGGCTCAATTCTGTCTGTTCACTGGTGTCCTTCCTCCTCAGAAGTCCCCTGCTCCTGCCGAGGTGGCAGCTCACCAAGCCTCATCCCCGTGCTTCTGTTCGCCCCTTTCCTTCCACCAACGTCCTTCTCCTGAATTTCAACCAGTCAGAACTCTGCCCACCCTTCCGGGTTCAGCTCACAGCTCTCCTCCCCATGAGCAGCCCCCATTTCTACAGGGAACACAGAGAGCCCCCATAGCTCCATGAGACTAAGCGTGTTGGCCCCGCGCCATCTGGAATCTGTGTAGACGATGTGGCCCCTGTGGGTGGGAGGGACTCTCTGGGTGTGGAGGAAGGTGTCCCGTGGAAGGAGTTCCACTTACAGAGCACTTACTATGTCACAAGCACCGCGGCCAGGCTTACGTATTAACACACACTGTCCTTTAATCCTCCTGACACTCTGATGACGCGGGCGCCATGCCCCTCATCATTTTTCAGGTGATGGAACGGACGGTGTGGGGAGAGGGAACGGCCTGCCCGGGGTCTCACGGGCGGTGAGCAGAGGAGAGGAGACTTGACCTCAGGCACCCCGTAGATGCCTCTTGAATCGAGCGTAACTTATCGCGATGGCTCCCAGGTTCCCAGGTGAGAGCGGATGGCTTCCCTCTTGTGGGGTTGTGGTCCGAGGGCACGCCTGGCCCACGACTTGGTGGAACGGTTGAATTGCTGTCACGGCGAGAAGGTTTGTCTCCTAGGAGGATTTGAACATCGACTGTGCCAGCCTCCCCCCACCGTTCCCAAGACGATGCTTCTGTGAGGCCAGTGTGCTTATCTTCTGGCCTCAGAGCACAGCGAAGGAGACAACTTGTTCCCAGCCCGCCTCTGCCCGCGATGGTCACCACACTGACAGTCCCCGGGGTTCAGGGTTGACTGCACTCAACTGAGCCGAGTAAACTAGCATTAGACACTTAAAACCAAATTTCCTAAGGTCTTTTTCTCTCATTTACTTCCCAGGCGTTTAGATTTAATTTATTGCAAATGATGCTTCTAAACATCCTCATGTCCCCTAAAAATCGTGCATTTCAACAGCATGTAGTCCTCACGAAGCGAGGCAGACGGCAGGAAGGGCTTAACCCACCTGTGGGTGGAAACTTCTGGGGAGGAGACATGGCTTTGGGTGAGCTACCAGGCCGCTCTGGGGCGGATGGGGGTCAGCGCTCCTCGGAGGGGACACTGCGCCGGCTTCTAATGGAAGGCCGCCCCTGGTTTGTGCCTTTCTCAAAGTAGGTTTTACTCCTCCAATTTGTTTCTTAAGCAAGGGTCTTGCTTTTCCTCCCCTCTTAGGATCTACCCTTTGGGACATAGGGCTTTGGGACTCATCTTAGTTGTGCCGGGGAACACTACCTCGTCCGACGCTCTGTTCCTGGGCATCTCCTGGGAGCTCTGCCGCCTTCATGTTGGATGGAGGGTCCTGCTATTCACCAGCGCGGTGCCTGGGTCATGGCGAGTTGATAATAGCTCTTTGTCTGTCCTCTTCTTCCTCAGGGCCATGGATTTGGATGAACTTGTAATTCCCCTTGAGATTTGGGGTGATTCATTTCCCTGGGGTCGCCCTTCCAGGATCCACCTCCCAGTGTGCTCTGACGGGCGTATCTGCACTAACAGCTTGGGACCACCCTGTTCCTGTTTGTAGAGATGCCCCTACCGTCTCCGTGGGTTCCCCTCTCTCTTTATCCTCTTATACCCATCACTCTTGTTCCAAGCCCAGGCCTCAGTGCACAGCCTGAGAAGGGGACAGATTAGGGTTGAAATGGGAACTGGTCTCTCTTCCTCCCAGGCCCGCGGGAGGACAGGGACAGTGGCCGCAGCGGCTGCACACCTGTGTGGGCTTCCGACCTCCTCGCACCTGAGGGCTTATGGTCAGAGCGTTCCTATGCACACGCAACTTCCGTTTTATCACGATGCCCATGACGGTCTTGGAGACTTCCGTTGTTTCTCTTTCTCTTTCCGCCTTCCTGCAGGCCCATTAGTTGCATTTTGGGCTTGGCGTTCCACGGTGCTGACATCTTCCCCCCAGTGGGAAACGAGATAGCTGCGATTAGCCTAATGAGTGATTAATTAAGAAGTGGGCTGGCTGGATAATGGAAATGTGCTGACCCTGCTGAATAATGGTGGGGATGGTGCAGCCATCGTGACTTTAATCCAGAGTCCACTCCTGACCAGCCACACTCGGCTGTCTTTGTGCAAATGTGCGAGGCTGTGTGTGCACATGCGGGTGCACGCCGTTGCGGAGCTGGGGCCAGCTGCCCACCCAGCATCCAGAGACAATGTCCACCAAAGGGAGAGGCTCCATGGGGTTGGTAGGTGGCCAAATCCAGAAAGTATGTGTGTGTTAATGCGTGTTTCCAAGAAGCACATAAGAATATTCATCCGTAATTGAAGATGGAAACTGATCTTAATTGGCAATTATGCAAAATTTTGAAATATCTCTGGGTGAAAGATGTCAGAGGCTTCTGAATGGTCTTTGTTCAATAAATTGGGCTGGAGTGTCTGGACTGGGATTAGGGAGGACTCGAGAAATTCTTGCTGACTCACCTTGATGTGGATCGAGTGTCCCTGGTCATTGGAGAGAGAGGCGGGGGCTGGCCAGGGAGAAGGCACGGGGCCAGTTGGGCTCTCGGGAGGAAAGATTGTGGGCGGGCAGGTGGGAGAGAGGAAGGGAGACGGGAGGTGAGTGACAAGTCCCCACAGCCTTCTTCGGGATGTGTTTTCTTCAGCTCCTACTGTAATTAAATGTTAGTTTCCTTCGTTGGAGCCAAAGGAAACACAGGGCCAGAAGCTGATGCTGGGCCTCCTCCCTGCCTCCCAGCGTGGGGCCAGCGAGAGAGGTTTGGTTTCTTCTCCCCCCATCACTGGGATGGGTCCTCAGGGAGGCCGGGAGAGGGGCCCGGGCTGCTGAGGAAGCCGCCCCCCCAATCTGGTGAAGCAGCCTCAACTTACTGGCTGAGGCAGGCGGACACGAGAGTGGCCACACGGGGAGCGTGGCTGGCTGCTCTTCCTTAGACAGGGGCTGCCCACCAGCCAGGGAGCGTGGGCTTGGCCATTTCCCGGCCGTGGCAGGACCAGGTTCCTGGTGCTGACCCTGTCCTGGGGACTGCTCTAAGTGGAAGCCGCTCACTCAGTCCTTGAATACGTCTGCAGGAGTGTCCTGGGGTGACAGTGACTACAAACTGGGGCCTTAAAACAACAGAAATGGATTCTCTCACAGTTCTGGAAGCCGCAAGTCCGAAATCAAGGTGTGGCAGGGCCGCGTTCCCTGTGAAGGCTCTAGGGGAGCGTCCTTCTCGTTTCTTCCAGCTTCTGGAGGCCCTGGCGTTCCTTGGCTTGTGGCCGCATCCTTCCAGTCTCTGCCTCTGTCATCATATGACCTTCTTCTCTGTGTGTCTTCCTCCTTTTCTGTCATAAAGATGCTGGTTGCTGGATTTTGGGCCCACTCTAATCCAGGATGGTTTCATCTTGAGATCCTTGCCTTAAATACGTCTGCAAAGACCCTTATTCCAAAATGAGGCCACCGTCTCTGATTCCAGGGTAGAACTTGGGCACATCCCTTTGGGGACAGAGAACAGAGAGCAGGACCCTCCCGCTGTTCCCACTGCCTGCAAGAAACCCCCCAAGTCGAGCGGGGGCGGGGGGAACCAGCATGGTGGCTAAGCCAGGCTGGGGGCGTGCAGTCCTGGGTTTGAGCCCTTCACTTCCCCCTGACTCTCAGGCAACTTCTCAGCTTCTCTGCATCTCAGCAGGTCGTTCTGTAAAATGGGGTATGCGTCAGCACCCACCTTGCCCCGGCAGACGGGAGGAGGAGCAGTGTGGCGTCCCCTGCAGGGCCCGGCGGCGTCTGTATAAGGGGGCCCAGCAATGGGGCCGGGGGTGTCATGTCCCTGGGCCTGGGAGCTGGAGCCCTGCGATTGTAACCCCGACGGAGGCTGGAGCCGCATCCCCTCACAGAGTCTCCTGTAGATTGAGGGGAGGAGACACTGAGAGCAGGTTACAAAAATTGGGCTCTGTTTTAAGCACTTCTGACAAAGCCACACTCTGGCTGTGCACACGTAAGGCAGTGACCTTGCGTCCACGCTGATCTGAGATGACGTCCAGAGACAGAAGGGAGGCGCCTGAAGGGGAAGCCCAGGCCAAAATGGCCCCGGTCTCACCCAGGGGGCTTTGGCCTTGAGTACTAGGGGTGCAGGGAGTTTGTGTGGCACCTGGGGCGGGACTACACCACCCCTCTCTTCCCAACCCTGTGGTCCCCCACTAGGGCTCTGCCGCAGGGAGACCTGTCCTGGGCTTGGAGCTGAGAGAGGAGCCTCGGAACTTTCCGGAAGTGTGGAAACCTGTGTCCTCAGAGTATTGGGCTGCATGAGGCAGCACTGTATTGGCCCTGCAGTGGACAGGGCAAGGGTACTCTCAGCTTGGCTGCCGGGTGGGTGCACCTGCCAGGGTCTGGTAGGAACTGTCACTCTCGGGACCTCCCTCCAGGGCAGGGTTTGTAAACCTGTGCTCTGTTGACGCTTCGAGCTGGGGGGGTTTTTTGTTTGGGTCTGTCCCGTGCATCGTAGGATGCTTAGCAGCATCCCTGGCCCCCGGGGGCCAGGAGCATCCCCTAATCATGACTGCCAGAAATGTCTCCAGGTATCGCCAGGCATCCCCCAGGGGTGAGATGAGCCCTGGAATGCACCACACCGGGTCACATTCAGACCTGCCGCCCGGGACTTTGCCGTCATGAGCCAAGTGCATGATGTGAAGGCAGGACGGCTGTGCCGGGGGGGGGGAAGGCTCCATGCGGCCCTGGAGCTCACAGATGGGAGGGAAATCGTGGGGGAGAAAGGGTGCCGGGGAGGCAGTCCTGACAGGCGGGCTCTCAGGGATACTGAAGCTCTGGGAGCCACTCGGCTGCATGTGGGGGATGCGGGGGCGGCCCTTCCAGGTCCGCAGCTGAGGTTTAATAGAGAAACGCGTCTGTGAGCTCCGCGGCGCCTCTCCAAAGGCCAGGGCCCATCGATCCTCCGCCGAGGCTGCTTCCATTTGGAAAACTCATTTTGGATCCTTTGCTCCAGGGCCCTGAGCTTCATTTGGCTATTCCTCCCGGCAGTGGGACCTCTTTGTAAGAAAATGCATTTCCTGATAAACCCAAGATCAACGGAAACACATCCACACAGAACAGCCTGTTCACCGATGCTCGCAGCAGCACTATTTGCAATCGCCAAAAGGTGCCCAAATGTCCATCAACAGATGAACGGATAAACCAAATGCGACATGTCCACACAAGGGAGTATTATTCGGCCATAAAAAGGAATGAAACACTGACGCCCTCTACAACACGGATGAAACTTGAGAACACTGTGCTCAGTGAAAGAAGCCAGACACACGAGGCCACATATAGTAGGATTCCATTGATACGGAATGTCCAGAAGACTCAAATCCATAGAGACAGAAAGCAGACTAGTGGTCACCAGGGGCTGGTGGGCAAGGGGAAGAGGGGCGTGACTGCCAGCGGGCACAGGGCTTTTTTGTGTGGTGATGCAAACGTTCTTTATACATTTTAGATGCTCTGCAGTGTCTGTAGATACCGTTTGGTTTGGGTGCAAATACAAGCTCATAAAATAGAAAGCCAGATACAAGGCATGTGAAGGGCCGGGTCTGGGCAGCGTTGTAAGGGAGGGCTCAGGAAGACAGGTCACATCAGGGGACGGTGGGGAGTCCCCGGTGGCCTTGGGCACCTGTGGGGAGGCAGGAAGAAGGGTGGTAGGGGTTTGGGGTCAAGCTGGTGGGGTTTGGTTGTGCAACTCAGGGCTGACAGCCTGCGTGGGGCTCTGTGCTCAGCCCGTCAGCACCGTGAGCGTAGATTTCTTGTCATGAGGGAAATGAGTTCACAGTTAGTGACACGTGCTTGGCCATCCCCTGACCTCGCGGAGCTGGGAAAGTGTCCCCTGAATGGATCTGAACTGGACGAGGACCGCTCAGCGTTACAGTAACGATGCACCGACCTTGGGGGGAGGTGACAGGGTGGGCATGTACTGCCTGGTTCCCAACCCATCCAGGGCCCTGGTCCCTCTGCCGAGGTCACAGAAATTGATCAATCCTAGGGGTGTGGGCTTGGTCCTGCCAGGCAGGCCTGAGGTGGGGTCTGGTCCTCGGGCTCCACCCTCCTCGTCGCCTTTTCTTTCTCTGCTGTCTCGGTCTTCCTGGTGTCCCTCTTGATTTGTCCTTCCCTGTCCCATCTCTCTAATAAGTCTCTGACACACCCACCTGACTACACATGTGTGTGTTTGTGAGTGAGGCGGTATTGCAGGGGCTGGGGGGGACCTGCAGGGGTTTGAGCCCAGACTTAGCTACGTGCCTCAGTTTCCTTCCTTGCAAAGTAGGGAGAGTGACAGTCATCCTGTCTCAAGGGGAGGCTGTGAGTATTAATAGTTAGTGCGTGTAAAGCACTCAAAATTGTCCTGGCAGACAGCACGCGCTCTGTAGCTGTCACTTTAAGGTCTCCTGCAGCCTGCTGAGGGGGCTGCCCTCCGGCTTTCGCCCCAGCGAGTCCCCCAGGGTGGGGGCCTGTCCCCAGGACGGGGCCTCCTCCCTGGCTCCCCGCCCTCGCCTTGAACGAAGATGAGCTGGATGTTCAGAGAGCATCTGCAGAGAATTCGGGTGAATACCACATAGGGGTGGGGCGGGGGGAGGTAGCCGGACGGTGGTGAGGAGGTTCCTCAATGGAAGGAGCTGTGGTTTCAGGTGTACACACAGTGAGTGTGTGAACAAGTGTGTGCATGGACGTGTAAGAGCTGTGTGTGACGAGTGAAAGTGAGTGCACGTGAATGAAAGTGTGTGAGGTGAGTGTGTAGGAATCAGAGTGGGTGTGAGCGTGAATGTGTGAGTGTGAGCATGAGTGTATGTGAGTGTGTACGAAAGCCCGTGTGTGTTTGGCAAGGACTCACACAAATCCAGTCGGTGCTGGCCGCCTACGCGGCTCCCCCAGCGGCAGAGGCACAGCCCGCAGCCTTCGAATCAGAACACACTGGAAGGCGGGCAGAGGCTGTGGGAGGGCAGAGCATGGGGATGGGGTGGGCACTCCCGCAGCGGCACTCGGGGTCTGTGCTCAGGGGCGGGTTAGGTCTGGCCCTCCCTTAGTCTGTGATCGTCTCAGCTTCCCGGCCACTTAGTGTGTGCCCGGTCGAGCTCACATCCTGCAGCCTCCATGCTGGCCGCTGGCACCTCTGGCCTCTGAGGGGCCTCCCAGGACGACAGCTGTTTTTGGCGGCGGGGAGAGTTTCCGCGGTGCAGATGGAGACAGGCCATCAATGCAGGCTCCCGTCCCTTGTCTGCTGTCAGCCCTGCCTTGGGGGATCCTGGGGGGCTGCCAGGAGGAAGAGCTCCCGAAGGTCAAGTCAATGAGATTGTCCCTCGTGGCCATTTGGATGCTTCAGCAAGGAGTGGGGCCGAGCCAGACCCGATGCCATCCTCCTAGGAACCGGATTTGGTGGGGAGGGTCCTCGTCTGTCCCCGCTCCCGCCATGGCCGCCCTCCCTCCTCCCCACTGTCACTGTGTATCTAGGCCGCTTCCCCCTCTCTTCAGCCAGCTTGCTTTCTCTGGCTGTGTCTCTGCCTCCCTCTGAGGTTGAAAGACCCCACCTTTGGTTTTGTCCTTTAAACCTGCATTTTACTGTGAAATATTAACAACAGCAGCCACTGCCATTTGTGCCCTTACCGTATGCTTCTCACTGAGCGATAGTATCCCCTGCCCCTCCCAGCCCTGGGTGGGTCCTCCGCTGTCCCTTCCCTTCCTCGCTTCTCTCCTCTCTCTCCTCCCCCATCCCTCTCTCCCCTCCCCTCCCTTCTCCTCTTCTCTTCCCCCACCATCCCCCGTTCCTTCTCCCCCCTGCCCCACCACCCCAGGCCCTCTCCTCTCTCTAGGCCCAGAACAGGCCAAGCCCTGATTTCCTGCAGCTGCTGCTGAAGGCTGGGTGAGGGTCTTGCCCTCCCCTCCCTCCAGCCCCAGGCTCAGTGATGATGCTGAGATGGGGTGGGGTGAGCTGGCAGGTCTCTCAAAGGCACCACTTCCACAGTCCCTTTGGAGAACAGCATCTTCTTTTCACTTGGAAGCTTTCCTAAGAATTGAGTGGCTAGAACCCCACGTTGGTGGCTGCCATGGATGGGCCCGGGGGGACTGGGGACGGAGGTCGGGGCTGCTCCGCCCGCCCATGGGTCAGGGTTTCGCTGGCCAAGGTTGGACCTGGGCTTCTGCCCTGCTGGTCTTTCTCTCTCCGTAGCCGTCTGTTTTGAGTCAATGAGATTCTCAATTTTACCTGCATCACTGAGCAGCTGCCGTGAGCTGGGCGCTGAGCTGGGGGTGAATCAGACCGTGCCCGGCCGGGCAGGCTAGGACTTCTCGCTGGCCTGTGTGTCTCACCCTATATCCACCCGTGAGCCCATCCCTGCCTCGACCCTCGTTTCTCAGATGAAGACACTGGATTGGTCCCTGGGGCTGCTGTAAGAAATGACCGCCAACTAGGCAGTTTAAAACAATAGAAACTTATTCTCGCAGAGTGCAGGAGACCAGGAGTCTGAGATCGAGGCGGGCAGGGCTGGTTCCTTCTGAGGCTCTGAGGGAGCATCCGCTCCAGCCCCATTCCCAGCTCTGGGGGCTGCTGGCGGGCCTCGGTGTCCCCTTGGCTCGTACTTGCATCCTCCTGTCTCTGCCTCCGTCTTCACGTGGCCTCGCCTCTGGGTCTCTGTCTCCTTCTTGTCTGCCTCTCATTAGTACGAGGCTGGATTTTGGGCTTGCCCTAATCCAGGGTGATTTCATCTGTCTTTACTTTAGTTACATCTACAAAAACCGCTTTTCCAAATAAGGTCACATTCTGAGTTTCTGGGGGACACGAACTTTGCAGGGACACTATCCAACCCACTGCAGACCCAGAGACCCCGAGAGGGAGGTAACACCCCTGAGAGCACTGAGGCAGCGCCAGCTGGGCCCAGGGGCCCCGTCCAAAGCCCTGCCGGGCTCCTCCCTGCCCTGTCCCTTCTGGGCGCTGTTCTGCCCCCAATCCTGCATCTCTTTCCCAGATGATGTCTCTCCAGCCACAGATCCTCCTCCACAATGTCCTTTCCTGGCGTCCTGGTCCCATCCGCCCCTCCTGTGTCCCTGGGGTGTGTGACCCGCTGAGAAGCTGCACCCAGGGCTGCCACTGGCTGTGGGGACATTCCCAGCCTTTGCCCCTGCTGCAGCCCACTGTGGATGCCTTGAACCTGGTCTCAGCTCGCCTAGCGGGGGCCGGGCCTGAAGAAGGTTTGGAGGCCCTTCCTGTGGGTAGTGGGAGAGCAGGAGGCTTCAAGGGGGACGGACACTGGGCTGAAGGGAGGCCGTGATGGAGGCAGGGATCCGGATGCTGAGGGCAGAGGTGGGGTCGGCCCTGCCCTTTGTCCACAGGGATGGGGTCCAGGAGGAAGAGCCTCCAGCAGCAGGATGCACTGGGGGACTAGAGCAGCTGGGCCGAGGTCAGCCTCCGGCCATACCATTGTCAGTGGTTGAGAAGTGGGGGGAACGTAGTCTGGGGATCAGGCGTGAGTCAGCTGCAGCTTCCCTGTCCACTGAGGAAGGCCAGGACTACACGTGTCGGGAAGGAGATGCTCCAGCGGAGAGTGCTGCCCAGCTGCCTGCCCTGTCCCGCCCAGGGGGATGGTTCTGGTGCGGCAGATGTGCAGGCGGGAAGCTGGCTCTGCACAGGCCACTGTGCCCTCAGCAAGCCCTGAGCCCTCAGGCCTCATTTACTAGGTGGGACCATGGCTCCCGCCTCTCTGAGTCACAGGGGACGGGAAGTGGGACCCTGGAAAGAGGCCTCATCTATGAATCGCTCTGAAAGCATTAGAAACGCCCGGCTGTGCAGGCTCGGCCCCAGCCCTCCGCTGCTCCTGCAGCTCGGATGGATGCTGTTAACTCGTGGTAGCAGGTGAACAGCCGGCCCGCTCCGGCCGTAAATCAGGCAGGGCTTCGGAGGCCCGAGGTCGTTCCGCGAGACCGACAGAGATGGACGGAGGCCCTGTTACGGCTAGTGGGCGTCGCTGGCCTCAGCCGGGTCCTGGGTTGGAGCTGCGTCCTGAGTTTGCAGAACTCAGGCTCCTCATGCTCCAGCGGGGACTCATGCCCGTGCCTCTCGGCCGTTCCCTTTGACCTCCTTTTCTGATGCTGCTTCTGCTTCTCTGTCCTCACGTTCATGCCTTTTCCCACTCCTGGAATGTTCCAGCTTTCATGTCAGACTCAAGGTCACCAGAGACTAAACAGTTGGGTGGGGAGGAGAGCTCAGGCTCGGTTTGTCCCTCCTCACTGGCTAGTCAGGCGTGTGTGAGTGCGTATGTGTGCACATGTGTGTGCCGGCTTACACTTGCATGTTTGTGCATGTGGACGTGCAGTGTGTGTATGTTAGTGTGCTGACATGTATGCAGTGCTGATGTACATGGATGCATGCACATATGTGCATCACGGTTTTGCCCACGAGTGTGTAAAGAAGCAAGAGAGCCCGGACCTCCTGGAAACTTCCACAAACCCCAGGCCCGCCCTCTGCCAGACACTGGTCAGTGCCACTGCCCATTGGATGAAGCCCCTGGGGGAGGTTACTGGACATCTGGGCAAAGGAGAGGAGAAATGAAATAACTGCCAGATTTGCAACATGTTACCTGTTTTTATTAAAAAATCAATGACACAATAGAGCGATTCCACTCTATCTTACTTAAACAATATCCACTGCCTGGGAGCCAGGAGCGGGGGGCCCTGGGGCTGGGGGGCAGTGGGGGCCGCCTGGCGGGGAGGCCCCATGGGCTCTGTGCGCTGCTCTGCTTCCCGCCGTGCTCCCCCCTCCATAAAATAACCGGCTCATCTCGGGCCCCATCAGAGCCGGGATTTACGGCCGGGCCTGCGATTGCCTGCCACACGCCTCTCTCGGTTTTATTCCTGCTATTTATCACGCCGGGCCCTGCCTCAGCGCCAGAGGGACAGTTAATCAAGGCAGACTTTCTACCTTGTCATCCCGGGATTCTGCTGGGAGAAAATATGAACCGTAAAATTAAAATCATGGGAACTGGGGAATTTGTGAAGAAGCCGGCGGTTTGGGGAGGAGGGGACGAAAGAGATTTCCCCAGCTCCCTTTGCCCCTGTCTGGACACACCAAAAGATTGAGCAGCGGGGCTCCACAGCCAGCCCTCATTTCCTCTCCTCTTGTGGCTGCAGGCAAGTTCCAGGCAACGCTTCCCAACCTCGCCTCACTCCGCGCCTTCCTGCCTGTCCACTCCTGCCTGGGTCTCCCTCCCTTCTGGAGGGAACGAGGGTGACAATTGTGGCCAAAAAGAGAGAGAGAAACAGGATTGAGCACCTAGGGGGTGATGACGTGTCTGCCCTGGAATCTGGCGGGAAGGAGAAGACTCAGGTCCCACTGGATCAGCAGCCTGTCCTGATGCCGGGATGACCCTCCCGGCCAGCCTGCCCCCCCCCCCCCCCCCCCCCCCCACCATGGTCCTGGGCCAGGCTCTGGGAGATGGAAGGCCCCGGAGAGGAGAGGGGCTCACAACTGTGCGGCCTGGCTGTACTCACGTCCGTGTGGGGCTGATTTTCCAGCTGTTTCCAGAGATCCAGGGGAAGCAGACTGGCCTTTGGAGCTGGGAAAGCGAGGGTTTGCTCTGCGAGCTGGAGCCACACACGGGGCTGGTCGCTTATCATCTGTAGTGGAGAGGAGGAGGGATGGGTAGCTTCCATATCCGCCTAGACTATTCCATGAAAAACACGGTGGATTTTATTTAGTGTTTAATTTTATTCTGAGGATGAGCCAGTTAGGGCTGGGGAAGGCAGGACAGGGAGATAGGACCCAAAACCCAGTGCTGTGGGCCTGTGGGCTTGTGGGGTCTGGACCCCGTCTCAGGGGCCGGCACAGCGGGAGCCCCACAGAAGGGAGTTGTTTTGCTTTTAAACGTGAAGTTCCCTTCAGCTCCATGAGGAGCCCCGGGTGGGGCGGGGTGTGTGTGAGCGTGTGTGTGTGCATGCGTGTGTGTGCCCAGATGCATGTGTTGTGTGTCTCCCCAGGTCTGCTCGATGCAGAAGGATGGATATGGCGGGCACTGGAACAAATGATTTTCCAGGTACCCAGAGAACAAGGCAACCAGGCCAAATTCCTTCTGGAGACCCCCTGTGCCGGGAGACCCAGGGGTGGGGGTGTTGGGGAGCCTGATGTTTGGGAATGGGGCCTCCTGACTCTGGACAGCCTGGAGGCTCCCGAGAACAGCCCTCCGTGACCCCAGAGCCTGGTGTCGGGGCCGCGTGGCGGAGGGTGACGGCAATCGGCAGCTTCAGCTCAGAGGTGCCGTGGGCTTTCCCACTCCGGCTCATTATTTATTTAATCGTCTCTTTATGATTCTGGAGAAGCCATGGGAGGAAAGGGAACTGCAGGAGGGGTGGGCAGAGTGACCCCATCCCTTGGAGCCTTGGATGAACAGTATTCGCCTGGGCAGCTGTCAGTCAAGGCCACCTGGCGCTCAGGCCTTCAGAAACCGGCCGAGGTCATGGCAGACCCCTCGGGGACAGGGACACCCGGCTCCAGGGAGGTCTGCAGGAGGGGTGGAGCGGCAGGGGCAGCATGGGGGATCCGGGGACTGGGTTCAAAGGCCCTGAGCTTCCAAAAGTCCTTGTTCAGGAGGGGTGCCAGGCCAGCCTGGGGGCTGAAGTGACAAATATCACAGGCACAAAAATGACAAACCACCCCTAATTTAGACGTGGCTGTCTGGGAGCCTCGTTTTCTTTTCTTTTTCTTTCTTTATTCTTTTTTTTTTTGTGGAAGACTAGCCCTGAGCTAACATCCATGCCCATCTTCCTCTATTTTATATGTGGGACACCCACCACAGCATGGCTTGCCAAGCAGTGTCATGTCCATACCCAGGATCCAAACCGGCGAACTCTGAGCTGCCGAAGCGGGAATGTGCGCACTTAACTGCTGCACCACCAGGCTGGCCCCAAGCCTCCTTTTCTAACGGAGTTGCTCCCCAGGGCAGAAGAGGGTGGCTCCAGGAAGGACCTTCCCTTCTCCTGCCATGCCCCTCACCCCTACGAAAGCAGCATCGGGGCCCTGGATTTGGGGGGGGGGGGGCGGGACATGGGATGACCTGGTAGGGGGCGATGGACGATGACAGCAAAGGCAGTCTGTGACCTTGGACTTCACAAATGGACCAGCAGCTCAGAATCAGGTCAGAGGCTGGACTTCAAGGGTGCCCTCTGCCACCAAGCCACCCCTGCCCGGCCCTCTCTCCAACCCTACTCTTCCTTTAGGCATGCCCAAGGCCACTCCCCTGTGTGCGGCTGCACACACGTGTGCACGCATGCAGACGTGCACATTTCAGAATAATGCCTCCCTCCCCCGTCCTGCACGTAGGACTGCTGCGTGGCCTTCGGGCAGCTGTTGCTAAATCCTCCTGCCTCACCAGAGCTGGGCGTCCTTGGGCAGCACCGTGCCCCATGCATCTCTGCAGTGCCGGCATGTGGCAGATGCCCAGCAGCTGCCCCTTGAGGGACCAGTCACCGACACTTCTAGAAGAATCCATCTGCAGTGTGTACCCATTGGCACAGAGAGCTCCGTGTGGGCCCCAGGGAAGCCAGGAGCCAGTTCTGCTCTTGTGCTGGCTGCTGGGGAGGGTGTGAGGAGTGGGGAGAGCCAGGGGAAAGCGTGGCCGTCACTTCTGTGTTTCGGAGCATCTGAGACCCCGCGACGTCCCCCAGTGACATTTCCTCGGATTTGGAATGCATTATGTGACTTAGCTGTTGTTATAGATTTACCTTCCTAATTATGTTTGGCTTAGAACAATGTTAAAATTGTTTTGCATTCCCTGAGTACACAGAGCCGGGGCGTGGGAGGAGGTGGCTGGGGATGTGCGAGGTGGCAGAGAGAAGACATTCGGGATTTGAAGGCTGGCAGGGATGAGCCACGTGCCGGTAATAAAGAATTGCCTGTGCAGAGAACCTGTAAACAAGCAGCCACAAGCCTCTGTGGACACTGGCGCCCACCAGAGCCAGAGGGGACCTGGGAGCAGGGCTGCGGGGCCAGGGGTCCGAGCACAGGCGGCCAACGTGCATTCGTGCCCACTATATGGCGGGCGCTGCTCTGAGCACATTCCTAGAACTGACTCATTTAGCCCCACAACCAACTGATGAGGTGGCTGCTGTTGTCACTCTCCCTTCGTGGAGAGGTAAAGAGGGCCACAGAGAGGGATAGCCACTGGCTTGAGTTACAGAACTGATGTGTGGCTGAGCCGGAATCCTGGCTCCAGAATCAGGCTGGAATCCTCGATACGCCACCTCCAGCGAGACGGAGGCTGGGAAGTAGGAGCCAGTTTCCTCAGGCGGCTGGAGAAGAAGGTCAGAGGCTGGGGCACAGCATTCGCACACAAGGCCCCCGGGAGAGGTTGCCTCCGTCCCCCTCTCCTCCCAGCGCCGGGAAGTGGGGAATGCGCCACTTGTGAAACCAGTTATTTTCCTTTGATTTATAATCGAAGTAACGTTGGTTTATAACATTATATGAATTTCAGGTTTAAGCTATTCTTTCAACTTCTGTGTAGACCGCATCGAGTTCACCACCCAGAGTCTAACTGCCGTCAGTCACGGTGCACGTGTGCCCTTTACCCGTTTCACCCTCGCCCCTCCCCCGTCCTCTCTGGCAACCACCAATCTGTTCTCCTCATCTACGTGTTTATCTTCCACATATGAGTGAGGGCACTCGGTATTTGTCTTTCTTCCTCTGACTTATTTTGCTTGGCATCATACCCGCAAGGACCACCTATGTTGTCGCAAATGGCAAGATGTCATCTTTTTTATGGCTGAGTAGTATTCCATTGTATATATACCACATCTTCTTTATCCATTCATCATAAGTGATGGGCACTTGGGTTGTTTCCAAGTCTTGGCTGTTGTGAACAATGCTGCAGTGAATGTAGGGGTACGTATATCTTTGCGAATTAGTGTTTTTATGTTTTTTGAATAAATACCCAGTAGTGGAGTAGCTGGATTGTATGGTATTTCTATTCTTAACTTTTTGAGGAATCTCCATACTCTTTTCCATAGTGGCTGCACCAGTTTGCATCCCCACCAGCAGTGTATGAGGGCTTCCTTTTCTCCACATCCTCTCCAGCGCTTGTTGTTTCCTGTCTTTTTAGTAATAGCCATGCTGATGGACGTGAGGTGATATCTCTCAGTAGTGCTGATTTGCACTGCCCTGATAAGTAGTGATGTTGAACATAATTATTGTCAAGAACTCACCCTACACCTTGCTGGGTGGGAAATGCTGGTCCGCACAAGGCCCCAGTGGGACCAGCTGCTGGGGATCCCAGGTCACATAAATCTGGGGGAGCCTGTGAGACCAGGAGGTGCACGTCCCTTCCTTTTGCGGAAGAGAAACTTAGGTTTGCAGAGGGGTCACCTTCCTTAGGATTTTTGTACATAGATGCATGCACTTTTCAACTTACAACTTGTGTGTCTGACTTGCTTGGGTGAGAGTCCACTTGGACCAGGCGTAGTCAATCTTTGCGGGTTTCACCGCTTCCCCCGGGGTTCCAGCCTGCTCCCTGTCACCTGGCCCCGTGGCTCCAGAGGCCGTCTCTGAAGAAGCATTCTCACCGCATCAACATTTTAAAGCAAGATACAGATTGCCCTAAAGTTCAGGTTAATATAGATTTCAAGCAACATGAATTTAATCCGCTCTTTCCTAAGTAAGATACAGAACGTATCTGGGCCCCTTTGCCCTGTCGGCTAATCCTCTACACAAAGTGAGACAGTTGGAATCACGGATGCCAAAGACAGCCGCGGGCATCTGTGCTATTCCCGGTTTCGTACGACCTGGACATTCCCGAGAGCGTCAGGCAGGGGCAGAGCTCACAGAGATGGAGGTGAGCTGTTAAGCTTTTGTGGGCTCATCTGCAAGGCTGCAGCCTTCATCTCCCAGCTCTGGCCAGGTTTGTCATTTCTGAATGGACAGGGCAGCTCATTGCCCTTCTGACTCCATGTCACCCCAAAATTAGCGCAGTTCAACTGTCAGCGTGGAGTCCTGTGGCAGGAAGGCTTGTCTCAGTCTCTCTCAGCACTCAAGTGTTTGCCTTGGAGGCAGGTTTGGCCCTGCAGTAATAAAGAGCTTGGTTCAGCTGCTTTTAAGAGAAGCCGGCAGGGATGCGGGCTTATCCCCCGACTCCTGACCCCTCAAATCGTAAAAGCTGATCACAACCCCACCAGCTGATGGGTAGGAGAGCGGCTGCCAGGATGCTCCTCTCTAGTCGTCAAGGCAACACTGAGATGTTGAAACCCCTCGAGGACAAGAGCACGCCTTTCTCCGTTCCCTGCCTGCACTCCATCTCCCTGGGAGCCACGGGCAGATGTAAGTCAGCTGGCGCGTTTAGGGGCTGGGGAGAGGCACGTTTCCTGGAAGGGGTGGCAGGATTTTATTTCCCTCTGTGTTGTAAACTCTGGGATTTTTACCCTATTCTAGAATCGGAGAACCCTGATTTGTTTCCTGGACCGCGCCCCACCCTGGTGTTTTCAACAGTTCCAGGTTTTCCCATCTTGGAAGTTGAGGGACTTGGGTCCCCCAGGTCCTCATCGTTTGTAACAGTCAGTTCTTGCTGCGTAACCAACTACCCCATAAGTCAGCGGCTTAAAACGATAGTAATTTACAGTTGATCCTCACTGTTTGTGGATTCTGTATTTGCGAATTTGCCTTCCCCCTAACATTTGTTTGTAAGCCCCAAATCCATACTAATGGTGCTTTTGTGGTCATTCTCAAACACGCGCGGAGCGGGGAGAAATTTGAGGCGTTTGACACAGGTGCTCCAGCCGAGGCTGAACAGGCGACGCCCTGCCCTCCTGGTCCAGCTCCTGCGCTGCAAACAAGCGGTCCATTAGTGCCGCAGTGTTTGCATTTTTCTGCTTTTTGTTGGTGAGTTTGCTGTTTAAAATGGCCCCGAGCGCCATGCTGAAGTGCCATCTGGGCTTCCTAAGAGCCAGAGGCTGTTTCGTGCCCCGTGGAGAAAATACGTGAGCTAGAAAGCATGGTTCAGGTGTGCGGTACAGTGCTGCTGGCCGTGAGCTCCGTGTTAATGAATCAACGTCTATGAAATAAGGCATCTTTAAACAGAAACACACATAAAATAGGCTTATGTATTGATAGGTTGATGAAAATGTTGTGATCAGAGTCCTGTATTTCCCCTGGGTGCAGTGGTTCTGTATTCACGAATTCAGGGTTAGCGATGACTTTCTAGAACATAACTCCACGAATAATGAGAACTGACGGGATTCTTGCTTGTCGTGGGTCTGCAAGTTGGCTGGGTGTTGGCAGATCCAGGCTGGGCTCGGCTGTGTGCTTCTGCTTCAGGCTGTGGCTTGGCCGAGCACGGCTCCTTGCTTTGAGGTGGGCTCAGGCCTGCTCACGTGAGTTCCTTCAGGGTCCCAGCTGAAGGGCAGCAGCTCCCAGGGGAGATTCTTCTGCTGGCTGTGGCAGAGGCACAGACTCAGTGCATGGACACCTTTTTTTTTTTTTTTTTTTTTTGCTGAGGAAGATTCGCCCTGAACTAACATCCACTGCTGCAATCTTCTTCTTTTTGTATGTGAGCCACCACCACAGCATGGCCACTGACAGACGAGTGGTATAGGTCTGTGCCCAGGAACTAAACCCCAGGCTGCTGAAGTGGAGCACACCAAACCTAACCACTAGGCCACCAGGGCTGACCTGCACAAGTACCTTAAGAACCTCTGCTTGCATCATGTCTGCTGACCGCCCGCTGGTCAAAGCAAGTCGCATGGCCAAGCCTGATGTCCAGGGTGGAGAGAGTAGGCTGCCTCGATGGTGCTGCAAAGTCACATGACAGGGCCACCCCTGGGCACTTTGCCTGGGGAGCATCTCTGGGTCAACTGACCTGAGCCCCGGGTAGTTGGGGTGGGGTGGGGATGTGGCAGAGGAGTCCCGGCCCGGGTGCAGGGGAACAGAAGAGTCGAGTGGGAACCTGGGGGTGGGGGAACTGCTCGCCATTTCCCTGGCTGCACCTGAGTGTCCTCCGACAGGCGACAGGCGAGCTCTCCGGCCTCGCCAGAGCCGATGGGCTGAAGCTGTCCGTCTCCCATGCGGATGGTCTGCAGTGTGCACCGGGAGGGAGCGAGAACGCGGCTGGTTAATTAATGTGGGAGGAGGGGCGGAGGGGGTAGCAGCGGAAATCCCAAAAGCTGCGCTGTTCCAAGTACTTTCCTCGATAGCACCTTTTGTGCACCCGCCAAGTTCAACGTACAGCGCAGATCTGTCGGGAGCCAGCCTCACAAGTTGTGGGGCTTGTCCTGCGGACCCACTTGTCTCGCTAGAGGAGGAGCCGGATGGAATTTCCAGGATCGTTCCAATTAAGCCTCCTTTGGAAAGCTTGTCTCGCATTTGCCGCTTTATTTTTTTCCTTCCCCTGCCTCAGGGCATCTCCCTGGCCCCTTGTCGGTAACGAGTCCTCTCCCTTCGCATCTGGAACGCGAGGCCTTTGATACCAGCGTGCGTGGGAAGGAGAGAAGAATAATTAACAAATTAATTAATTGTCCTTTATTTCCACTTCAAACAAATAAGGTAATCTTTTTTAGTTGAACAGTTTGCGCACAGATAAAGGGCCATTAGTGACCATTTAAAATTGAGCGTGTGCTTCCAGTAAGCAAACACAGACGCCCCACCATCCTAGAAGTCTGACACGTGTAACCAGCTCCTCTATGAGCCAAGCCACCTCTGCTGGCCGGGCCCAGGAAGTGAAGGTCCATGCAGATGTTTATTTCTATTAAAAAAAAAACCCAAACACTCCACTAGACATCCCACTTCTACAAAAGAATTGAAAGCAGCACCTTGAAGAGATCCTTGCCACCATATTCACAGCAGCATATTCACAAGAGCCAAAGAGTAGAAGAAATCCAAGTGTCCATCGACAGAGGATGGATAATCAAGATGTGGAATAGCCACACAATGGAATACTACTCAGCCTTAAAAAGGAAGGAAGCTCTGATACCTGCTACAACATGGATGAACCTTGGGGACATTATGCTCAGAGAAACCAGCCAGACACAAAAGGACAAACACTGTGTGATGCCACCTATGTGAGGTCCCTAGAGTGGTCAAATTCATAGAGACGGAAAGTAGGAGGGTGGGTGCCAGGGGCTGGGGAGGGGGAATGGGGAGTTAGTGTGTAATGAGGACAGAGTTTCAGTTTTACAAGATGAAAAGAGTTCTGGAGCTGCATGGTGGTGGCGTTTGCACAATAATGTGAGTGTGTTTAACACTACTGAGCTGTACACTTAAAAATGGCTAAGACGGTCATGTATTGATGGGTTGACACAAATATTGTGACCAGAGGCTTGTGGGAACCTAACGCTGTATTTTCTTTAGGAGTAATGCTTCAGTGTTTGCTAATTGAGTGTTTATAGAACATAGACACCATGAAGAATGAGGATCGCCCATAGGTTCAAACATGTCCCATTTCACACTCTTTGTGTTTGTCATCTGGACCCTGGATTCCTCCATCGTTTTCGTGTGCTAACGCTTATGATCACGGTCTCAGGCCTGACTTAAAATTTTTATTCTTTGCTGTAAAGAGCTATTCTCTCATTTGATCTGGAAAATTTCAAAGTTGTCCTTCTGGCTGCAGATACCAGCTAATTTCCTGTCTTTGAGACCTACCAGCCTTGTTTCTGGTGAAAGTAAGTCAACAGGCCCCTGTCCACAGACAGCAGTCCCAGCCTGGTGCTTTGTGCGTGTGTCGACCCATCGGCTCTGACCTCACGCCCCATGTTCTCATGAGTGAGTCTGTTGGCAGATGAAAAATAATATTTGTGGAGTGTAGAATAGGGTAAATCAAATTTATACTTTACTCTAGGAACAAAAGTATTTTCGAAAGCATATTTGATTTTGAAATCACCTTTTCTGATTGAGTGCCTTAAAAAGGACAGTCAAATAAGCCAAGGGTGGGAAAGACTCCTTAAGTGTAGACATGCTTTTTCCATGCACTGGTGTGTTGAAGGATTTCAGGTATGATATGTTTGAGCTGTTATTTTCCATTTTTTTTCTTACCTGGTTTTTTTCCCTTGGAAGATGTTTTAGGCAGGCTCATGCTCCCAAGATTCTTTCCTGCATTGTAAAAACAGTGGCTCTCCCAGAAACTGGGCTGTTGTTGAAATCAAATGTCTTCTCCAAAGCCAGAGGCCGGCCCTGCGGTCCCAGGACGGCACTGGGAAACCTGGTTGGTGACCAGGATCCCATCACGGGCACCTCCAGTTTGCACCATCTGGTGGGGCACAGGGTGCTGGAGGCCCACAGCCTGGGGTCCCCCCACCTTCCTCTCTGGATTCCCAGAGCCTAGGTCCCAGGTCAAGATCGAGTGATCATGTACAAGGCCTGGGTCGAGCAGAAGCGCGGTGCACAGATCAAAGGCTGTATTTAACTTGTAAACTCTCCCTTTCCTCCTGAAAGAAGAAAATGCAGGGGTCACAGGCTCTGGAGCCCGACGGAGCTGGGGTCCAACCCTGGATCCCTCTCAGGAAGCGTGTGACCCCGACAAGACACCGACTGTCCCCAGCCTCAGTTTGTCATCTGTAAAATGGAGCTCTGGTGCCCGCGTGCAGGACTGTTGGGATGAGGGTCAGCACCCGGCTCCGAGCAGGTGCCTGGGAAGGAGGCTGCTGTGCACGACGCTGCTGGGGGCAGGGGGGTGGCACCCAGGAGGCCGTCTCTGTTCACTGGCCCAGGCCAGGCACCTCAGGCCCTGCTCGTGGGGACCCAGCCTCGCGGCCACAGGCAGCTGACCACACTGCGCTTCTTCATGAACTTGCTGTCTGTAGGACCAGATGAGAAATGATGGTAAATATGAAAACCTGGCCTAATTCCCTAGCGTGGGCCTCTTCCTCCAGTCCCAGACTTCCAGACCACTCCCAGGGCCTCCCTGTCTTCCTGACCTGCTTCATCTTGCTACCCCCTGCCAGTCCCCCTTCCCCATTTCCCCTCAGGACATGGTCCAGCGCAAGGATGGGACTCGGGACTGTCCTAGAGACCTCGGCTTGGAGCGGAGCTCCGTCTGGACACAGAATGGTCACTCCCTCCATCCCTGAAGTGGCCGGCGGGTGTGTCTTCACACTGAGGGCCAAAGATGACCTTCCTCTCACCAGCTCCTTGCTAGTGTCTGTGTAAGGCACAGATGCTGCTGAGAGCACTTGCTCAGTAGCCATGAGTGTGTATGCGGGCATACATATGTGTGCACACACATGCATGTACACTTGTGTGTGTGCATGTGTACAGGCAATGTGCACCCAGAGGCTGCTTGCAGAGGTGGTTGGCATCGACAGTGAGAGGGGAGAGTTGCCGGGAGGCAGGGGCCAGAGGAGAGGAAAGTTGGGTGAGACTCTGGACATTTGAAGATTTCCTGGTTCTGGGAGAGTGAGCCAGAATGGGCAGGAAGTGTCACCTGCCCCCATGGACCTGAGATGTCATGGGTACCACAGTCATGGATCATGTCAGGGGCCATGTGGGTGATGGTGTCACCGAATTCAGAGGAGAACGTGGTCCCTAACCACGAAGGCCATCAGAGAAGGCTTTTTATGAGCAGGTCTTTGTAAGAAGGGGAGACTTAGGTAAACAGAGGAAAGCCGACTGGTCTCTTGGTGGGAGAGAGAGCATGGGTGGCATGGGGGGTGGAGCCCCGTGTGAGGGACAAGTGCACGGTTGAGATAAGCTTGGGATGGATGCCAGCCAAGGAGCTGGATTTGAGAGGCAGGGCGTGGGCGGCCCCGGGCCTGGAGGGTGGCTTCCTGGGGTGGCGAGCAGGTGTGCTCTGCTGGTGTGTAGCTCCACCATAGCACATGCCCCTCCCTTGCCTCAGATGGTGACAAGTGTCCCCAGGTGTCCCCTCCAGCTCCGTGGGGGCTCCAGTGTAAACCATGGCTTCCAGATGCCACTGTGGAGTTGTGATCGTTCATGAGGGTGCTGTCCCAGGACTCTGTGGGGGACCAGCCGCTGAGGAGGGGCAGGGAGAGTAGGGAGGGCATGGTGGAACATGCAGAGAAGGGAGGTGGAGAGGGAGGGGAGGGCATCTCAGTAGGCACACGAATGTCAGGGTGGCTGCCTCTGGCCAGCTTCTTAAGGCCAAGTGGGAGAGGTGACCTGGACACTCGCTCTCAGAGGAGGGGAGGCCTGGCCGTTGGAGGCCTTGCAGGATGCGGTGGTTCTGTGGCGGCCACGTCAGGGGCATGTCAGCCCTGCCCAGGAGGCCTTGCACCGTGTCCTGGGGCATGTGGCCAAGCCAACGGCCACTTTTGTATAAAGGGCAATTGGGAGGCAAAGCAGCCTCAAAGAAATGTGTGCATGTGTGTGTGCACGCACATGGGTGTGTGAGACTGTGAGTGAATGTGCCCAGGGAGCAGCCACATGTCCTCTGTGCACACGTGGGGTGGGGTGCTGGAGGGCCCTCTGGGGTCTCATTTCATAAGAACACAAATCCTATGAGATCAGGGCCCCATCCTTATGACCTCATTTAACTGAAATTGCCTCCTTTAAAGGCCTTCTTTCCAAATTGTCACATTGGGGGTTGTACTTCAACCTGTGGGTTTTGGGTGTCACGATTCAATCCACAGCAGCTGGTAATGGGGGGAGAGCCGTGGGTTCCAAGCTCAGGTACCCAGACAGATGGGGGACGGCTGGGGTGGGAGTGCACAGCTCTGAGACAGGCAGAGGCTCCAGCACCCCCCGCCCAGCCCAGCCCAGCCCAGCCCTGAGTGCCGGCCCTGGGCCTCTTCCCTGGGTTGCATTTCCACCTGACACCTACAGGGGAACAAGACGTGTGGGGACAGGGGATAGAGGAGGCAGCCTGGGCAGCCCTGAGTGGGAGTCAGGTGGGGCCTGCTGGCACAGAGCCATCTGCAGCAGCTCGGGGTGGGTGACCCCCGGGCCCTCTGGAGGCACCGCCAGAGAGTGGGGCGGCCCATCTGCACATGTGGCGTGGAGGGGCCATGCACACTTGGCGTGGAGGGGCTGTGCACACATGGCGTGGAGGGGCCGTGCACACGTGGCGTGGAGGGGCCATGCACACTTGGCGTGGAGGGGCCGTGCACACGTGGCATGGAGAAGCTGTGCACACTTGGCGTGGAGGGGCCATGCACACATGGCGTGGAGGGGCCGTGCACACTTGGCGTGGAGGGGCCGTGCACACGTGGCATGGAGAAGCCGTGCACACTTGGCGTGGAGGGGCCGTGCACACATGGCGTGGAGGGGCCATGCACACTTGGCGTGGAGGGGCCATGCACACATGGCATGGAGGGGCTGTGCACACGTGGTGTGGAGGGGCCGTGCACACTTGGCCAGGAAGATTGATGGAGGGCGAATGCGTGCTGGGGGGCCTGGCGTCTTAACAGTAGTTGGCAGCGAGGACCGTCAGATGATTTTATGAGTGCACGTCTGCAGCTGTGGCTGGGATGAGCCCTCAGGCCCCGTGCGGCCCTGGCCTGCTCCCAGCTGCTCTGGCACATGACTTCCTTCTGCTCCACTGTCTCTGCCCTGCATCTCCAGAAGGGCTCTCTTCAGAGGGGCTTCTCGTGACCTCTCCTCTTCCTCCGCTGTCCACCCCCTTCTCCCTGGGCCTCCCCCGGGTGCCGGTCCTGCCTCTGCCCAGAACAAAGTGTGTGCTAAAGTGTAAATGAGACCCCTTCACGCCTCCTCTCTCTCCTCTGGGCTCCCTCCCTGGGTGCCCCATCCTCGGAGCTGCCCCCACAGGGCTGGTGGTTGTCTACCACAGAAGCCAGCAGCCAGCACACTCCCCTCTTAATCTTATCTGGGCAGGATTTTAATAAAGCCCTTGGGCACAGCTGGCTCCATACATCACTCAGCCCCCGAGGGTGGCTGGGGCCTTTGATGGATACGTGATGAGCAAGCATTACCCTCGGCAGAAATGGCATCTCGACAGCACGCTCCCCTGACCAAAGCCCCGGGAAGGTGGGGGAGGCTCGGAGTGGAGGGAGGGGCTCTCAGGAGAGCTGTCTACCTGGGGTCCAGGGCAACAGCCCTAATGAAACAAGATTACGTGGTTCCACGTTGACACATCATTTTGAAAAATGTGGTGTTTTCCTTCTACTTCCTTTATTTTTTCATTATTCTGGCCCTGCCTGGGGGCAGGAAAGAGGCACCTGTGATTCCGTAAAGAGGAGGTGAAATTGTGTAAGAGGGGGTGTGTGTGGTTGGGGGTGGGCAGGGTGGTGGGCACGGAGGGTGGGCTGTGGGTGGTGGAGAATGGGGCGAGCTTACCTGCAACCTGTCCATCTTCCTGGGGGTCTTCCCTACCCCGTCTCCCCTCGTCTTCTTCTCTCTTCCCTCCTCTCCCCTCTCTCTCTCCACCCTCCTCCTCCTCCTCTCAGAGGAGACACCCAGCAGGAGGAGAATGTGTTGCTGGTTGCTACCTGGGGCCAGGCTGTCTCACTTGGCACTTTGGGGTCCATGTCAGATGCACAAGGTTTGGAAGTCCTTGGGGTCCCCTGCTATGGCAATGAGCCCACATTTCCCATGTCCTCGGGCCTCCCTGCCCCATTTCCCAGTGCCGGCCACGCGTGGTTTGTGCCTCTGGCTTCGTGTCCGAGTGAGGCCTTGGGCTTCCCTTCCCCTTTGGGACTGTTTGCACTGTGCTTCCTTCCCAAAAGTTGGGCGCTGGGTGTGGTATGCAGGCCTGCGGAGGTCACCAGGGCTTACCCTGCCCACCGGCCTCCAGCCCCCCACTGCAGGAGCTGAGGGGCCCCCATGTTAGAGGGGTGGTCCACACTGGACCCCCCTCGCTCTGACGCCAACTTCAAATTCAGGGGGTTCCAAAACCGCTCTCAGGTTCAGTAACTCCCTGGAAGGACTCACAGAGCTCAGAAAAGTTGTTTTACTCACGGTTGGGGTTTATTACAGCTAAAAAATGCAGATTGACATCAGCCCATGGAAGAGGCACGTGGGGCAAAGTCCAGGAAAGGACAGCCCGTGGGGCTTCGACATCTTGTCCTGTGGAGAGGGCAGCGTGGCTGTGCCGTTCTGCCCGCTAATTGCTGTGCCCGTGGAAGACCCCCCAGGTCACCCTTCCCCAAGGCAGGAGAGGGCCTGGACAGGGCTGGGGAGCAAGAAGTCCAAGGGGGCCCCCCCTCATCCACCAGGGGACTCCTGCCAAGGCCGTGCTGGGGTTGCGGACTCCCGCCTTCTGCCCACAGCCCCCTGGCCAGGTGGGGCGCTCTGACCCAGAGTCCCTGATTCAGGGTCACACAAATGGTCTGAAAAACCTGTATTAAACAGGTAATTTTGAAATGGCAGTATATGTAAAATCACTCAGGACTATTCCATTTCCACATTAAGGGGACCTTTTGTGAAATGAATCGTCAGCCAGTCTATGTTTTTTCAACATCAGATTTGCGTAAAAGGAGACACACTTGTTAACCTTCTATGTTGAATGATTCTACTGGAGGAAAGGAGGCTGGGCTGCAGGGGCGTCCGGAACTCACACAAAAATAGCCATGACTTCGAATTCCGGCGGTTTTGTGTTTTCCCGAGTGCTTTCCTCTTTGTCGTCACATCTGCCCCCGGAGGATGCTCTCGGGGTGTGTGCAGGGGGAGGTAAGTCCTTTTCCCATGTGGAGATGAAGATGCTGGGGGCAGAGATTAAGGGACTGCGCCCAGATTGCGTTGTTTGAAAGTGGCAGAGCTGTGTGCATTGTGCGCTGACGGGCCCCAGCTGCCTCTGGATTTCATGCACACACGTGCACACACACACGCACACGCACGCGCACACACGCACGCGCACACACACGCACGTGCACACACGCACACGCACGTGCACACACACGCACGTGCACACACATGCACACACTCACATGTGCGCACACACACGTGTACACATGCATGCACACAGGTGTCCGTTGTTAACAGCTGGCAAGCACTTGTTGCTTGCTGTGCTTTTCTAAAGTTCTGGTTTGACCTTCTACCTCTGCGTGACGCCTGCACATACATAGGACTTGGCCGGGGTGGGGCTTTGGTGAGTCCTCAGCTTTCTGGAAATCTCTCTGACAGCCATTTGCAGGAGGAAGGTTGGCACAGGGCAGCTGGTGAGGTCAGTGGCAGTATTCTGTGCTCCTGGGGGGTGCACGGTGCGTCTGCTCTCACTATGGATGGTTCAAAGTGTAGGCAGGGCCACATCCTGACACAGGAAGAGGCCTCTCAAGGAGAGAAAATAATCTTAGTGAGCAGCTGAAGTGACAGAAGAGCCATTCACAGCGACACGTGCCTGAAACACAGGCGTGCATGCACACACACACGTGCACACGTGTGTCGGAGCAGCCCACAGACACAGGGAGGCTGTGTGAGGGGAAGTGAAACCGCGGGTGATTGCTGCCACGGGGCTGCTCCTGCTAATTTACGGCATTAGGAGGACTCAGGAGGCTGTTCTTCCTCTTGAGTTTGGGCGACGCAGCCCCTCAGCACCAGCAGCCGTATCGCCCGCATCTAACTGAGGGCTCGTGGAATCCGTTTGTCTAGAAGAAGGTGAGTGGAATTGCTGTAAACTGAATAAGGATGCATTTGAAGCTGGGTTGTGACCCAATCTGAGTGAGCGCAGAGAAGGGGTCCTCGCCTCTGAACCTGTCAGCCTGGCCGGGCTGAATCCCTGGGCCCGCAGCCTGTCTGCATCCTGAATGAGCCAGGCCTTCGGCCCCCACCCGCCTGTGCAATCCCCTCGCTCACTTTGTGGGCAGGAACCCCTCTCCCAAGTCTCTTTCTCAAGCAGGAGGACTGAGCGGAGTGGATTACCACCCAGGTGCTGTGGGTGCTTGGCACAGCCCCTCCTATCTCTCTGGGTCTTGGTCCTGGTCTGTCCCTCTCTGTCACTCCCTCCCTCCCTAGCGTTCTCTCTTGATCATCCTCGCTAAGAAACAGCCCAGAGCTGGGATGCTGGTGAGGGACTGAGCCACACGTCAGGCCACCCCTCCACGTGCCTGGGGGGTCATTATGCCTTTCTTTCTTCTTGCTCTCGGCCATGAGGAGTGGGCACCTGGCGTGTCAGACACATGGAGTGTCCCTTGATTGCACCAGGTGAGCAGCAATGAGCAGCTTTCCCACTCTAACACCTGGTACAGGATCAGCCAGGCGTCGGTCGGGTCCTTCTTTGTGAAGTTACTCTATTGGACGCAGAAAACATCGGGGGTCAGGCACTTTGTTTTGTTATAGAAAGGATGTGGCTGACTTTTAGCTTAGAAAACATACACGTGTGCACACCTGGGCGAGTGGATGCATGTCAGAAGGGCGAGCTGACAGCTGACGCCCAACTGGGTGAAGCGTGGGGCATCCCAGTGACTTTTTAAAAAAATCATGGTAAAATAAACAGAACATGAAATTTACCGTTTGACCATTTTTTAAGTGTACGTTAAGTGGCATTTATTGCATTCATATTGTTGTTTAACCCTCCATTCATCTCCAGAACTTTGTCATCTTCCCAAACTGAAGCTCTGTCCCCATTGAACACCAGCTCCCCATGCCACTCCCCAGCCCCGGGCACCATGATCGTCCTTTCTGTCTCTGTGAATGTGACCCCTTTGCGGAGCTCGTATAAGTGGAATCGTACAGCGTTTGTCTTTTTGTGACTGGCTTACTTCACTTAGCATGGTGTCCTCATGGACGACAGTGTCCATGTTACAGTAGGTGTCAGAATCTCCTTCCTCTTTGAGGCTGACTAATACTCCATCGAATGGCTTCGCTGTGCTCTGTCCGTCCGTTCGTGCATCGATGGACACGGGGTTGCCTCCACCTTTTGGCTGTTCTAAGTCATGCTGCTGAGAACATGGGTGTACACACACTTGTTCCAGTCCCTGCTTTCACTTCCTTTGGGTCTGTACCCAGAAGGGGAATCCTGGATCACATGGTAATTCTGTGTTTAACTTTTTGAGGAAGCGCCATCCCGTTTTGCACAGCGGAATGGCTGCACCATTTTACTTTCCCACCATCAGTGCACTGGGGCTCCAGTTTCTCCGCATCCACCAACACATGTTGCCTTCTGTTTGGATGACAGCCGTCCTAACGGTGGGAGGCGGCCTGTTGGCGTTTGAGTGTGGGCTCTCCCCGGCTGGGGACCGTTCACTAGGGGAAGTGACGGGGCTGGGGCGTCCTCTCCGATGTCCTCAGGAGGGGCTGCAGGGCCATGCCCGAGCTGAGGGAGTGTGCCTGCCTCTGACCGGGGCGTCGGTGGGGACACAGAGGACCGGGGGGGACTCTGCTTTAGCAGTGGGAAGCTCCTACCCCTCCTGTACTCCCTCTCTGCCCCCTGAGCCATGAGGATGACACCGGCCGGCGAATTCACTTCCCTCCTTTCCTTCTGCCTGAGCCGAGGGCCTTGCTGCTCTGTCCGCTCTGCCAGGAGAGAGATGCCCACCTTCTGCAGAGGTCGGGGTAGTGGGCAAGGTGGGGCCACTCTCTCCCCTCCCTGGCATGGGACCCATGCTAAACCATGCCCAGGGTTCCCATGAGGAAATCGTTCTGCTCACCCTGCCAGCCAGGTGTGAGGGACCCCAGCAGCCAGGTGTAAGGTACCCCACCAGGCAGGTGTGAGGAACCCTGCCAGC
This sequence comes from Equus quagga, assembly GCF_021613505.1. Classification (NCBI taxonomy): domain Eukaryota; kingdom Metazoa; phylum Chordata; class Mammalia; order Perissodactyla; family Equidae; genus Equus; species Equus quagga. The sequence continues at coordinate 113,117,161 of NC_060277.1, read as the reverse complement.
CAGGTGTAAGGTACCTGCCAGCCAGGTGTGAGAGAAGCCACCAGTCGGGTGTACTAGCAGGAGGGAAAGCCGGGTCCCTGAAACAGGAGGTCCTGTGGTCCACAGTTCGCCTCTCTAGACTTTTGTCTCGAGGCACTATCTGCTTGTGTTGCTCTAGACTCTGAGGGTCACAGAAGAGCTGGCTCTGCTGTCAGTACCAAGGGGTCAGCATCCAGGCAGACAGGCCTGGGGGCTTCTGAAATGTGAGCAGCCATCCCTCCCAATCCGGGAAGGGGGTGCAGGGAAGGCACGCCCTCACTCCCCTGCTTCCCTTCTCCTGGGATCGTCCCCAGGGCCCACCCACTGACTCAGGTGGAGGGCAAGTCTCCTTCCTCACTCTAATTACCCCCTGCAGGGCCCACACCAGTGGGCGTCCCTCATGGATAATGGGGCCAATCGGGCAGAACCAGGACCCTTGGATGCTGTCCCTGTGCATATTGTGAGTGACAGGAGGGGGTGGTGGGCCTGCCTGGGCTTGGCAGGGGCTCCAATGGAGGCAAAGCTGGCCAGGAGAGAGAGCCGCCTAATGTAGGGACCACCCCAGATTCTGTTCCCTGACCCGAGGGCTACAGATGCAGGCAGCTACTCACAGGTGGGTCCCCAGCTGCCCCTTGGCCCTCTCAGGTGCAGGTGGCAGCCCTGGGCCTTGGCAGGCTCCCGTGGGCAGCCCTACCCTGCCTGGGGTGCTGGCAGGACTCCGCCACCAGCGCCATACGGGTCCTGGAGAGGAGGGCAAGGAATGGGGAGGGGCGGAAGGAGGTACAGGTGTCAGCATTTTCCAGGCCCCTCCAGGAGCCCGGGGGGGCAGAGATCCTTGAGGGTCTGGGGCGTCCACACTTGGAAGGTGGGAGGATCTGGCTCCTCCCGGGGTCTGCAGCATGCTCAGAGAGACCCCTGTTGTCCTCTCTCCTCCCCCAGCATATGCAGACTGCTGCGAGGAGACCCCTCTTTGTCACCCATGCCCAACCTGCCTCCTGCCTCCCACTGCATGGGATTCTGCGTGCCAGGGTTTTGCCTTTTTGGAACCATCTGCTTTAAAACAGTACGAAGGCTCTGTTCCGCTTTGCAGGGCTTCAGCCCTGGGACCGCAGCTTGGCGATCCTGGCAGGCGGCGCAGGGTGGCCTGAGCTTTCGAGTGGTCTCGGAAGTCGCTCGCACGCCCCAGATTCGGATCCCTGCGGGTGAAATTGCAGCCCGGCGGCTGTGATTGTAGTGTGGGTTTTATTCACTCGCCTGGATGGCGGTGGGCCGCGGCGGCTTCCCGCATGTGTTGGCAGCTGGGGAAATCAGTGGCTTGGGAGCCCTCTGGGGACGGAGGGTGGGACAGTGCTGGCCTCTCCTGTTGCCCTGGCTCCATCCCAGCCCCACTGTCGTCGGTTCTAAAACGACTTCTCCTAGTCGGCGGCAATTAGGAGCTGCCTGGGCAAGATGGAGAGATGCCATAACTCCGTGCCTGCACTCGTGAGCCCAGCGCAGAGCCCGCTGCTCTCCAGCAGGACGGAACCCACGGTGTTGGTCCTTCCCCGGGGACCCGCCTCTTCTGTTGTGCCTGCCTTCCCCGGGGGTCCGCTTCCCCCAGCAGCAGTCTCTGAGCCTGTCCAGGCCAGGCTTCACCTGTCTTTGCAATCTCAGAATCCACAGCACGACCCTGGAGCAGACAGACAGACAGACAGACAGACAGACAGACGGGGAGAGAAGGTGGGACCGATAACTATGACATGCACGCGCAGCTCGCAGGCCCACCTTCGTCTGCGCATCGAAATACATCCTAAAGGGGGGCTTTGTTTGGGAAGCTGTGTGCGTTAATCCATCTTCCTATGGAAAGGAGGAAATTATTCATAATTAAAAAGTAATAATAATGTGGTGTGAAGGAACTCAGCTGTACGTTACCCGGAGAGAAGGAGGCAGGGTGGGCAAGCTATTTTTAATGGTCCTCATGGCAACAGAGACTCTGTTTACGGTGATTTTTCCCTCTTGTTCTTCAGCGAGGCAATTGCTGATTTGCATTTTATTAGAGAATGCTGCCGGCAAGTCCCCGATGTGGACAGGAGTGGGACCCTGAGGGGGCTTGGAGAAGGGGCTTGGAGGACGCTGCCTAAGCATTGGTGGGGTTCAGCAGGTCCCCGGCAAAGCTGCAAAGCTGAGGCAGGCAGGGCCTCCGGCGCTTTCTTCCAGCTGCCCCAACCCAGCCTGTGTCCCCTCTGCGCCCCATCCCATGTTGTCCCTGCAGAGAGGGCACCACCTTGCCTGCCCCGCCCCTGTTGCACAGCTTCAGAGCACCCCTCCTCGCCCACCAAACCACTCCCCAGAGCCCCGCTCTGTGTTCGGGCAGCTGGGCACGTCCCAGTGTCTCCACTTCCAGCCCATGCCAGGCCAGCGGGGGCCACTTGCCGAGGGCACAGGGCCCGGGGCTGCTGGCTGTGCTGCAGATGGCATGGCAGCTGTGTGGCCCATGGAAGCCACTGTGAGCGGCTGCTGGCCAGGCCCCAGGAGGATGGTGCAGGCTGGCCTGCAGGTGCGAGCACGTCCTGGACAGGGGCCCAGTGGGCTCTCTGCTGGCTGCCCCGCACCCTCCTGCCTCGTGCCCACCGCCCAGGTGTGGGCCTGCAAAACCGGAGAGAAGCTGGGCTTCAGTCTCTGTGGTTAGGCTCTGGCAGCAGCGAGGGCCTTCTTCCTACCGGCCTTGGATTTGCCTCACTGCAGGTGAAAACCAGCTTCCCAGGGGCAATCCGGCCGCGGGGAGCGGGGGAGGCTTGCTGGCATGGCTTCTGGGCAAGGGCCAGAGCATCTGGTGGCTTCCTACACGTCTCTGTGCTGTCCGTCCCTGGTCCCCAGCAGGGGTCTGTGAGCAGGACATCATGTATGTTATGGTTTCTCCCCACGCCCCATCACACCCAGACCTTCGAGCGACGTGGGGAATCGTGGGGCCTTTTGGGTGCACAGGTTCTTGAAGGAGAGCCAGATCCACGGCTGGTCCTCTGCTCAGAGACTGAGCACCCTTCCTTTCGGGTAATTTGGACTCTTGAGTTGAGGAAATTGAGACAGTGCGGCCATCACAGCCATGGCAGTTTCTGAGGCTGGATGAGAAGCCACTGTGCGTGCTCTACGGATGCTGAGGAGGAACATGCAGGAGCCGCCCCCCACGAGGACCGTCTGCATGCTTGCCAGGGGGGATCATCCCTGGATGACCTGCATTCCAGGGACCAGAGCCCCCCCGGAGGGCCTCTGTGTTGCCTCAGACCATGAAGGTCTTGGTGCTAACTCTCCCGCCAGAAAGCAGCTGGGTTGGCCAAGCCCAGGACTGTTATCCTCGTGAGTGCTGGTGCACAGCCCAGACAGGAGCCTCGAGGACACATGGTGTTTAAAGGGGCACGCCAGCTAACGCCCCTACAAGGGTCCACTGTGCTGTCGGCAGGAATCATACCACACACACACACATCACACACACACACACACGCTCACATATGCACGCACCATATATACACACACCCCGTGCGCACACACACACGTTTAAATACATACCACACACGCTCACATATGCACACACTCACCCGTGCACACACACACATCACACACACTCACATATGCATACATCTTCAGGTATACACATCTCCATGTACACACATCACACTCATGCATGCACGTATATGTACACACACCAATACATCCACGTCCATCCACACTTTGCATGTAACTGGCCCCACTCTGAGCGTTCATTCACTCATCCATTCGACAGACGTACCCCGAGTGCTCACCCGCTGCTCCATGAGCCCTGGCTTGGGCGCATTCACGGGCCTGGCATGTAGTGGGTGCTCCATGACTGTTTGTTGGGTGAATGAATGAATGAGGGAATGAATTCTCTGTGTCAGGCACCATGGCACACTGGTCCTGCCCTCTTGGATTTGCAGCCTCCTTGGGTGGGTGGGGGTGCAGGGGCAGCAGACTTGCAGACAGGCAGGGAGGTGATTACAAGATAGAGGAGGGGGTGCCGGGTGAGGGGAGTCTGGGGTGAGGAGCCCTAAGGGGGGCCACCTAGTCCTGACCGTGGAGTGGGGCAGGGAGACCCCAGAGCTGGGACCTGCAGGCTGGGTTGACTCCACGGGAGGAACGCTCCATGCCGAGGAAGCCGCGCACGCAGAGGCCTGGGCCCGAGAGCCCAGCTGATCGGGTAGCCGCAGTGGGCTCGAGACCGGGTTTAGTGGCTGCGGCTTCTGCGTCTCACCCGGTGCTGTGCCGCGAGGTGCCCCACACAAAGCGCCTCCAGGGCACTTCAGCGCAGTTCGGAAGCTGGAGCACGCACACGAAACCCATCAGGAAGCGGACAGTCAGATACGAACAGCAGAAGAGTTTTCAATGAAGTAGCACCGGGTGAGCGTGGACTCCGCCAGCGCAGCGCCGGCCCTCAGGGCTGCGATTACTGATCCATTCACAGGCAGGAGGCGAGGTGCAGAGGATGGAGTCGACGGCTGAGACCGCACAACCAGAGCCGGCCGGCTCCGCGGCCCCTTCGGGCCTTCTCACTGCAGATGGCAGCCATCCCATTCCGGCTCCACAACCACCGTGAGGCGCAGAGAACCGAGAGCCGGTGACAGGGGGCTGGCTCATTCGCTCAGCCAAAAGGAGTGAGCGCCTGCCGGTGCCAGAGGCACAGTAGCCAGTAGCGGTGGCCCTGCCCTCGGGGGCACAGAATGGCTTGCGAGGGAAACCGAGGCTGGAGGGAGTGTGTGCGGGGGTCGGGATCGGCTTCAGGCAGGAGGCACAGCTTCGTCTGGGCTTGTGCGCTTGTGCTCTGTTGCTGTGTGGCAGACCACCTCAAACCCACGTGCCCCAGGCCCACAGTGGGGGCCAGTCTCCAGGACCCGTCCGCCTGGGCTGAGGAGGATGCCGAAACCTGGCTGCCAGCTCCAGGTCTCGGCCCCTGCTCTGGGGTTTTAGACACGTCAGCTCCAGCTGCATGCCCTTGCACTTCATTTCTTGCTTAGAATTTTCCATATGGGCAAGAGGCACCGGGCCAGCTCCCCCTGTGTATCACTTACGGATTTTGGAAGGTCAAGGATGTAAAGAATTAGCTGGCAGCCACTTTATATACCACTAGGAGAAAAACAAACAAACAGGTAACGAGCGTTCGGAGGAGGTGGAGAGATTGGGACCTTCATACACTGCTGGTGGGAACGTAAAGTGGTGCGGCCACCGTGAAAAATGATATGACACTTCCTCAGAAAGTCAAGCACAGAGGGGCCGGCCCGGTGGCGCAGTGGTTAAGTTCGCACGTTCCACTTTGGCTGCCTGTGGTTCTCGGTTCGGATCCCAGGCACGAACCTATGCACCACTCATCAAGCCATGCTGTGGCAGGCGTCCCACATATAAAGTAGAGGAAGATGGGCACGGATGTTAGCTCAGGGCCAGTCTTCCTCCGAAAAAAAAAGTTACACATAGAAATACTACATGACCCAGCAATTCCACTCCTAGATAAATACGTCCTCAAAACTGAAAACAGAAACTCAAATAAATACGTGTGCACCCATGTTCACAGCAGCACTTGTCACAATCGCCAAATGTGGAAACAACCCAAGCGCCCATCAGGGGAGGAATGAATAAACAAACTGTGGGCTCGCCGTACAATGGAACATTACTCAGCCGTAAAAAGGAATGAAGTCCTTGATACTCGCTACAGCATGGCTGAGCCCTGGAGACAGTGCACTCAGCAACAGAAGCCAGACACAAAAGGCCACATATTGTGTGATCCGTTTATGTGAAATGTCCAGAATAGGAAAATCCGTAGAGACAGAGGGTAGATTAGTGGTTTCAGAGGCTGAGGGCCGAGGGACAGGGGGAGCTAATCGGAAGAAACTGAATGAAACTAAGGGACTTTAAGGGCCACCCAGTGGCATAGTAGTTAAGTTTGCACACTTCACGCTGGTGGCCCGGGGTTCGCCAGTTCTGATCCAGGGCACAGACCTATACACCGATCATCAAGCCACGCTGTGGCAGGTTTCTCAAATAAAATAGAGGAAGATGGGCACAGATGTTAGCTCAGTGATGATCTTCCTCAAGCAAAAAGAGGAAGATTGGCAACAGATGTTTGCTCAGGGCCAATCTTCCTCACCAAAAAAAAAAAAAAAAAGTAAAGGACTTTATTTTGGGGTGATGGAAAAGTTTTGAGACTAAGTAGAAGTTGTGGTTGCACAACATTATGAATGTGCTAAACGCCACTGAACAGTTCTCTTTAAAATGGTTAATTTTATGTCATGTGAGTTTCACCTCAATAAATAAATAAATAAAAAGAATTACTCGACAGGAGAGACCATTAGCTCAAGAAAAACGATGGGGGTCTTCACACTGTCGGGTCGCACGCCCTCCCTGCTGGTCTCACCTTCAGCTGTCCTCTGTTGGAACCCATCTACCCCATGAGAGTGACCGTTTAGTAATGGCCACTGCCGCTGGGCACTCCCCCGCCCAGGCGCTCTGCTCTGCACGCGGCCTGCGTGGCCGTTAATTCCCGCGGTGGCCCTGTGGGGCCAGCACTCCCATCACCCCGCTTTCCAGATGATGCCGTGCAGACCTGGAGAACGCACACGCCTTGCTGAGGTCTCGGAGCGGCGGGTAGCTGGCCGCAGGGCCGCGCTGTAACCACCCGGTGCCCGCGTCCCCCACCAGACCAGCTCCCCGCAGGAGGAACTATTGTCTGAGCCCCCAGTCCAGCATCTGGCGCTCAGTAGGTGTTCATCTAACATAAATAACGTAGGGATGCGTCCCCATTGCTTCTGTTCTTACCAGATAAGACCGGGCGCCCTCTGCAAAGCCTCTCGGAGGGCCCCTCCCCTTCCTGCCCCAGCAACTCCACGCGCCTCCCTGCCCGCAACCCACCACGCTGACTTCTCGCTCCCTGGGCCTCAGCTGCCTCCCTCCTTTGCAGTCCTGCAGGAGCCCTCCCTTCTCCACGTCCCCCAGGCGGAGGGAACCTTCTGTCCTCCAAACATTGCTCGCCTTCTGGTTTGAGTCCAAGCCAGACGTGGCTCTGACTGACGTCTGCCGTGCTGAGGGACTGCATGTGTTTCCGACTTGTCTCTCCAGCGAAATCACATACTTCTCTGCGAGAAGGCAGGACGGGCTCGCAGGACATCTGGACAAGACAGGAGCACATCAATAAAGCGTGAAAGCCCCACTCCTCCCCACCCTCCCCAGGCGGGCACTCCGAGACCTTTATCACATCCTTGACTATTGTGTTTGTTCATGCAAGAGGTTTGTGCTGTGCTCTTACTAAATACGTGCAAATGTGCACAGCGGCAGGTCAGCGCAGGTGGGGCTGCAACTCACCCGGCCCCTCGACAAAAACTCATGCGCGTCCCCCCGTGGACTCCATGCAGACCTACGCTGTTTGCCTGTAGGCTTCTAGAAAACACGCCTGCATCTTGTGTCTCTTTGTGTCCCCACCAGGCTGGAATATTGCCCCGCACGCAGTAGGTACTCAGGGAACGTTCAGAATCGTTTGGTTGTCTAAGTCGGCTCTGGCCGCCGCAACCAAATCCCACAGACTGGGCGACTTAAGCCACAGACGTTTAGTGCCCGCAGCTCCGGAGGCTGGGAGGTCCAAGACCAAGGTGCCCGCTGATGTGGTTTCTGGGGAGGGCTGCTTCCCGGCTTGTAAACCGCTGCCTCCCTGCTGTGTCCTCACGTGGCAGAGCCAGCTCTGGAGTCTCTTCTTATGAGCACACTAATCCCATCACGGGGCCCCACCCTCATGACCTCATCTCACCTTAATCACCCCCCAAAGGCCCCCCCCCCAGTACCGTCACATCGGGGGTTAGGGCATCAACATAAGAATTTGGGGGGACACGAACGTTCAAACACTCAGTCCAGCACTGGTCAGCCCTTCCCCGGAGGGGCAAGCTTCTGAAACAAGCGAAGGCATAGTGGCCCCAGGAAACTGTGACTCAGATCTTACCGCCTGGTGGAGCTGATTCTCTGCCGTTTGGGAATGGCCTTCGGAAGATACGAAGCTGGAAGAGACTCGTGACGATCACGTGACATTGCAGGCGTGAAAGGAAACGAGGGTCCCATTTGTTAAGTGTTCGCTTCCTTATCAAACCTGTTCCAGGGGACGTGTCTCCTTTTCCACCATTCCCAGCAATCGGAAGTAAAGTGAAGATTTACTGGTAGGAGAAACAAGACGACTAAGAGGCCTGTCCTCACTGGCCCCAGGAAGAGGTGGGCGGCTGTCCTTCCTGGATACACAGAGTAGGGGTGTTGCAGGAAGAGCAGACAGAACTGACCAGCCCCAAGGAGTGGAGCACGACGGGGAGCAGAGGCAGGGCTGTGGCGGAGCCCTGGCTCGGGGGCCTGGGGGTTGACCCTGTTCCTAGAGCCGTCAGAGCTGGGACAAGAGTGCCAGGGGAATTTGCTTTACCCACCTGGTGTGCATCCACAAATGAAACAAAGATTGCAAGGAAGGAATGAGAAAATCATTTCTCAAAAAGAATTGGAACCAAGGATGTTCACAGCAGCTCTGTTCCAAGAGCCCAGACACAGAAACCACCTAGACGTCCATCAGCAGGGGTTGAGGAATCAAGTGTGGACATTCAGCCAGGGAATATTATGCAGCGGTGAAAAAGGAGCAAATGACTCTTAAGTTGCATAAGAATGCGGATGAGCCTCAAAAATATTTTGTAGAGTGAAAGAAGCCAGATGCCAAAGAGTACGATTCCACTTATATGAAGTTCCAGAACAGGCAAAACTAATCAATGGTGGAAAAAAGTTAACACAAGAGTTGTGCCTGGGGAACAGGGGCAGGAGTGATGGGGAAGGAGTGAAGAGATGTCCTGGGGGAGGGTCGTGGTCAGCAACTTGACAGGTGAGGGCTGCCCAGATGTGGGCATTTGCCAAAGTCATCCGATGGGACACTGCAGGTTGTGCATTTCACTGCATGTAGATCCTTATCTCAAAAGAATAGAAAGAACTGTGGACAGATATTGAACGGTGGTTAGTGATAACAAAGTATCTGCGGGGAAGCGCACGGATGTCTACGGCTTACTTTCAAAGGAATCAGAAATAATCCAGTAGGTTGGTGGGAGGACCAAGCGTGGAGAGATGGACAGCATGCCGAGACACAAGAGGGGTCAGAGGCGAGCGGTCGACGGAGGTGGGGACACAGGTGTTCGCGGTCCAGCTCCCTCAGCTCTTCTGCGTGTTTGAAACTGTTTAGAGTAAAACATTGGAGAGAAAACCAATTGTCAAATAAGTGCGTAAAGGGCTATTTTTGGAGAAATCAGGAGGAATTGGCTCACTGCGGCCAGTAGGAGGTGGGAGCACTTGAGCGCACGCGGGTTTTGGGAGTTGCGGCGCCCTGCCAGGTGCCCTGGGCTCGATGATCCTCGCAGATCCTCAGTTCTCTCAGACAAACCCTACTTGTGAGTTTACAGGTCTAGACCAGGCGTCAGGTCCCGATATGGGGGTTGAGACTATCCATTTCTTCAATACCCATGATTCTTATCTTCTAGGATTTTATAGACTAGGTGGGAGGTCAAACTAACCGCACAGGAAAGAGTTAATTGCCAAAAATTTGGTGCTTGGTAGGAATGCCACTGGGCTCTGGAGACGGAAAGGTGAACGGGGGCTGGACCAGCCAGCTGAGGCCTGTGGAAGCTGTGGGAGGGGAAGGAGGGGGAGGGTGTCTCTAAGGGGACCACAGGAACGGGGTCCGTGTGGGGAGCATGGGGAGGCCAAGGGCCAGGCTGGATGACACGGAGGTGGGAACCAGGGCCTCCCACAGGTTGGAGGCAGATTTTAAAAGGCTCTGAGACTCAGGGCTGGGGGCATTCCCAAATACCAGGCCACAGGGAGCCAAGGATGGTTCTTGAGCAGAGGAAGGCTGTGGGGGGCAGGGCTGTGCACAACAGAGCGGTTAGACCCTGATGGGTGGTGATGAGGGTAGGGGCGGGGGCCGTGGGAGAAGAAGGGGACCCCTGAGGAGGGGGGCCATGGAAGTGGGTGGAAGGAACAGTAGGAGCCAGTGACTAGATCTGGACCCACAGGGATTTCCTCCTGGCCTCTCACAGGCTGGCCTTTGCGTCCGTCTGTGTCCCATGCCATCCTCGGGCCAGCTGGGTGACCTAGACAAGGAGGGCTTAGTGGAAAGTGGGGCAGGAGAAGGAACTCAGTGATGTCCTGCTCCTGAGGGTACCATCTGACTGACCCATGCCTCTGTGGCCTCTGACTCAGGCCCAGTGACCAAGGGGTGGGGGCTGAGAGAGTAGGAGGTGGGTGGAGAGTGACAAGGATGTGGGAGGTGAGTGACCAGGAGGTGGGGCTGAGCGAGTAGGAGGAGCAAGCGACTAGCAGGTCCCTGTGCAGGTGGGGCGTGGGGACCAATCCTGGGCCCTGGAGGGGCTGCCTTCTAATTTGCACAAGGACCGATAGGGTGGCCCTGCTGTGGGCTCTGGATCCCCTGGAGGGGACAGGCACAGGGCAGTGGTGTCACCCTCACCAGCTGAGGGCCTCTGGGATGATCTGGCTGCCAAGGTGCAGCCAGGGGATCCTCGGGTCAGGTGAGCCCAAAGGATGGATGGGCGAGGGTCCTGCTCTCCAGGGGACCGAGGCCAGGCTGCCCTGCATAAGGACCAAGGGAGGTTGTGCTGGGGTCCAGGGGAGGCAGAAGGGAGCCAGCTTCCTCTTCCTGCCCCTAGCTGCTCTCCTCTCAGCTGGGTCGCTGCCTCCCTGCTGGGATAAGAAGGGGTCAAGGGGCATCCCCTCTGCCTTTCAACACAGGAGTGGGAGGCCTTAGCCCCTATGGATCTGGACCCTGACAGCCTGCCCGGCCCCTGGGCTGAGCCTCTGCAGAGAGCTCTGCAGGGTTAGCTCACGGAGGCCCCGAGACATCCTGGAGGCGAATCCTGCTCGCGGTCACATATAGAGACAAGGAAACTGAGGCTCAGAGAGGCTGAATGAACTGGATCCAGGTCAGAGCTGCAAGGTGTGCTGGGTCCAACGCAGGGCTGTCTGACCCAAACATGTGCCCTGAAGTCAGATGCCAGGAGCTTCCCCGGTTCCATCCCACCGCTGGGCCCTGAGCCATCTTCCGCTCATCCTATTGTCCAGCCTCCCGTCTTACAGACAAGAAACCAGAGCCCAAAGCAACGACCACTCACGGCCAAAACACCGCCGGAGCCCAGCGCGCAGGCCCCAGACCACCTTAGCTGTGCAGCTCCTCCGGGGGTCCCCATCACCCCGCGTGGCTCCTCCTGCATCCGTGCCCCCACGCCCACTCCGGCAGGAGCCCTCGCAGCCTCTCCGGCGATCGTTAATACCCGTCAGCAGCAAGCAAACAAACTCCCCGCTCCATTTATTTCACAAGGCTCCCGATTTAATTAGGTTTTCCAGTTTTCTGCCTGTCCTGGGCCAATCTCTCCTTAAAACAGTGGAGAATTCATTTGCACCTGCTGTCAGAAAGCGGCTCTCCCCAGTTAGAAAAATAATTAAGCCATCATTGCACATCAGGGGTAATGAATCACCATTTTTCATTCAGTTCGCAGGTCGTTTGTTTCCCTCTGCACTGGCAAAGGAGGTGCGAGCTAAATGTGAGCAGCTGCCAAGTGGATCCTGCTTCCTTGGCCCCCTCCCTCCCGTGCACCTCTCTCCAGAGACCCCCGTTTTCTCCTTGCTGGTATGGCAGCCTCTGAGCACGCGAGGCTCTCCTCGGGGCCTCTAGCCTGGGCTCCCGAGGGGCGGCCATGGGGGTCATCCGCTTCTGCTCTTTCTCAGGCACCTGACTCCCAGGGGGCCACTATCCAGGTAACGTGGAAGGTGTCACCTGAACGAGACCTGTATGAGTGTCTCGTGGCTGCCATAACAAATGGCCCCAAGCTGGGGGGCTTAACCCAACAGAAATTTATCCTCTCACGGTTCGGGAGGCCAGAGACCTGAAGTCCAGGCGTCAGCAGGGCCTGCTCCCCCAGCAGGCTCCAGGGGAGGGTCCCTCCTGCCTCTCCCAGCTCCTGGTGCTGCAAGCGATCCTCCGCGTTCCTTGGCATGTGGATGCGTCGCTCCGTCTCTGCCCCTGTCGTACATGGCCCTCGCCTCTGTGCGTCGTCTCCCTCCCCTTTCTCTGTCCCTGCCGTCGGGTTTAGGGTCCTCTCTAATCCGGGAGGCCCTCCCCTGGAGATCCTTACCCTAATCGCATCTGTGAAGACTCATTTCCAGATAAGGTCCCAGTCGCCTTTCTGGGGGTTAGGACATGGACATTTCTTTCAGTGGGAAGGGGACATTTTCAACCCACTATGGGGGCTGAAACCTTCACCCTTCAGGTTGTCGTGTTCACCAGATGCTGCCTCACCTGCACAAGGTCCCAGGAGACTCCTCATCTGTATACACCCAGCAACCTGGCCCCTTTCTCCAGACCCCCCATCTCAGGACAGGCAGGCCAGCGGCTTGGGGCCTGTGGCTGGTTTTCAGTCCCACAACCATGGCTCAGTTGCCTTTTCCTTCCCTTCTCTCTGTTTTGGTTGAAGTTAACTACCTGTTTAGGGTGGTAGTACCCACGTTCCGCCACCTGGTGGCGCAGGCTAGCCACAATGCGAGCTCCAGGACGCGTCACCAAAATGCAGGGCCAGAAGCACACCCAACCAGCTCATCATAGCGGGACAGAGTTCGCAAGGTTTCATCTTTCTGTTTGGAAGTTTGCGTATGCTGGATTGTCGTCCTTCCGGAACCAGCCCTGGGGGACCTGATCTGGCTGCCTGCCGCGAAGGCAGCGTTTCACGAGGCTTCCCGGCCGCAGGTGCAAAACTGAGTGAGCCCGATTTCTCTGTTTCGGAAAACAGGGTTCACATGGAGTTTTCCGTTTTGTTTTCGTCTGGAGGAGGTTTTCTCGGCGTCAAGGAGACTGTGCTCTCTGCACGTGGCAGCACTGGGGGTGGTTTTGGAGGGTCTGGCCCAGCTCAGGAGAGTGTGGGGGCCTCGATTCTGGCTTCAGAGGCAGCCTGGCTCCAAGGTCAGGGTGGCAGTGGGGCTGGCAGGGTCTAGGAGAGGCCCCGCCCCCAGCCAACAGGTGTTTGTGCAGCGGCTGGTGCAGCGGTGTTACCTGGGAAATGGCCGGTGGGGCGTCAGCACTCAGCACAGGGCTGGGAGCACTGGGACAGCCCTCCACACTCTCTCTTTCTGTCCGTCTGTCTGTCCAAGCTTTCTGGTGTCTTGAAACAACAGAAGCTTATTCTCTCACAGTCCTGGAGGCCAGGAGTCTGACATCAAGGTGTCACAGGGCCACGCTCCCCCTGAGACTCTGGGTAGGACCCTTCCTTGCTTCCCAGCGTCTGGGGGCTGCTGGTGGTCCTCGGCTTGTAGGCGCATCACTCCAGCCTCTGTGCCGTCACCCCGTGACTGTCTTCTCCCCAGGTCCTTGTCTTCACACGGCTTTTTCCCTCTTCTTATGGGGTCACCTGTCATCCTGGGTCAAGGTCACCCCCATGACTTCATCTTTACTCATCACGTCTGCAAAGACCCTATTTCCCAGTAAGGTCACAGTCACAGGTACTGGGGTTGGGACTTCAGCATATCTTTGGGGGGACACAATTCAACCCCTAACATCCACCTGATGAGTCGTCGGGGGCGGTTAATGAGTTCATGTGTAGGAAATGGCCAGAACCGGGCCTGGTGCTTTGTCGACACTGTGGAGGTGTCCGCTGTGCTTTCATTGCTGTTGCTCGTGGCATTTTGTGTATGCGCGCTTCTGCGGGCAGCTCAGGTTTCTCCCCTCGGCGCTGTGGACACCTGGGGCCGGGTATCCTGAACTGCGGGATGTGGGCAGCATTCCTGGCCTCTGCCCACTGAGTGCCAGCAGCACCCACCATTGCAGGTGTGACAACCAGACACGTCTCCAGATGTTGCCGAGTGTCTCCTGGGGTGGCGTCCCTCCTGGCTGAGAATCACTGAAACGGCTCGTGCGGCGTGCATGTTAAATTTTAGTAAGTGTTGTCACCCGCCTGCTCAGCAGGCCTGCCCAGGTCACACTGCCGTGGAAGGCTTGTGGAAGCTGGCACATGCCAGCCTCTTCTACTTTTCCAATATTGCCCTGCAAATCGATGAGATGAGGCCGGGAGTGCCTCAGGGCTGAACGTTCCAATACCTGGTGGTGGAGGCCCAGGAATGTTCTGGAAGCCCTCATTGCTGGTGCAGAATGAGACCTCCAAGGCCCAGCAGGATCAGAGCAGCTCTCACTGTGACCCTGTATTTTCTCTCGAATTTGCAAAGCAGCCCATTGGGCGCTAATTACTGTTCAGCTGTGAAACCTCACTGTGGGGCCCTGAGACGGTCCCAGCGGCTCGTCCAGACTCCGCGTCCCCCTCCTCCTTAAACTCGTGTGAGAACATCTGTACTCCATGGTGGTGAGGGAGCATGCGGGACCGCGGACGGGGACACCCTGACAATCTGGGACTGGCCGTGCTTGACAGCCTTCCGGTCCCCTGGGAGGGGAAATCCGTCCTTCCAGCCCCAGAGACCTGAGGCTGTCAGACAGGGCCCCTGGAGCAGGCCCCCATCTACACTGTGGACATGTTTCCAGGGTGTCTCCATTTATTTGTTTCGCTGGGTCAGTGTCGGTGCGTTGACAGTCCTGGAGTGGACAGCCTGTGCTGCGCCCGTGGCCGGCCCCCTTCTCAGCCCAGCACTGAGGTGGGAGCCTGGGGGGGCTTCTCAGCGGGCTCTGTGTCCAGGCGACGAGCCCCATCTGCACCTGGAGGGCCTGGAACTCGGTGGGCCCGTGAGCCCCTGTCCCCATGGTCCAGACGGCTTGTCTGGGCCCCGACCTCAGGGTCCCCTCTGCATTGCAGGGGTGTCGGAGTTACTCGCCGCCAGAGGCTGGCTTGTGATCTCCCTGGACGTGGTGTCGTCCTCAGGCCACTGTGATTCTCCATCTCGCGCCTTTTATCCTTTCCCCTCAGATGTCCAGGGTTCCCCCATTCCACAGGTCGAGGAGTCAGATTGATGTGATGATCCGTGTGCGGGGTGCTCTGGTCCATCAGGAGCGGATGCCGTTCCGCAAGCCGGCTCTGAGCAGTGCCGGCCAGCGCCGCTAGGTGACGCCAGAGACCACGGCAAACGGAGAGCGCATCCTTCCGGGGATGCGGATGCGGGATGCGGGGATGGAGGATGCGGGATGCTGGATGCTCACCTGGTTTCTTCCCTCAGCTTCTCCTTCCTGATGTATTGTAACCACTGACCATTTTGTCTCCTAATAAACAAGTTGCGGGGGTCCTCAGTGGAAGAGGTGCCCAAGGCCTTTCCCTCTCTGTCAGCAGGTGGTCCCATACGTGGGTACTAGGACTGAATTGTGAAACCCATGGTCTCTGTAAAGGTTTTTGGGTTTCTGAGGAAAAAAACCCACTGTGGAACTCTTCGTTTTGTTTCATCTCTTGCTCCTGTAGTTTATGACGTACTTTGAATTAAAAATTTGACTGGTACTATTTCTTGGGATTCTAAGTTTGGGGAAAGGAGATGTGCATGTTCATTAATTCATATTTATTTGGACTTAATAAGCATATGTTAAGGTAAGTGAGAAGGGATCATTTCTCAGAGCTCTGGAGGAGGAATAACGTATCAGTAACGTAAGCTGGGTTACACACCTCCACTCCCATTTCCTTGGCAAAAGCAAGTCACATGGTCACATGATGGTGTGGGAAGGGCAGTCCTGCCCTGGGCCCTGCAGGACAGGGGCTGGAAGATTATAAACAGCCTCAAGGACCACCAAGAAACACCACCATGATAACTTCACCAGACACCTGTCGTTAACCAGCCCTGTTCTCAGAGAATTTCTTCACAAGAATTAACTCTTTAACCGTCACAACTCTGTGATGCACAGAAACTTTAATAATTCCCTCAGAATTGCATTCCTAGTAGGTGGCTGAGCCGGGATTTCAAGCCGTGTGGATGCAGAGTCCGTGTGGAGAGACCCTCTCTGCTGCCTGAGTCTGCATTTGGGAAATGGTGATGAAACAGGGCAGCAGGAGGAGAATGACAGGGTGACGAGGCTGCCTCGGTTACCTCCATCTGCCCGGCATGTGCACCTTCTGCTTCTCACAAGCATTGAGATGATCGATGCACAAGAAGGAGGTTGAAAGTCAGACGGAGGAGGAATTGCAAAAAGAAAGAAAGAGGAGGAAGCTGATGGACAAATAAACTAACTGAAGCCAACACATTTATTGGGCTCAAAAGAACACCTTTTTGTTCCTCTCCCCAAAATCTCAAATAAATAACCGTAGTTATCCCATCCTGGATATTTACTACAGACCAGGCAACAACCTAAGTGCTTCTCATGCACGATCTTATTTCACACTCAAAACAGCCCTGTGAGGAGCCAGCCCTGATGGCCTGGTGGTTAAGTTCATCACACTCTGCTTCGGTGGCCTGGGTTCGGTTCCAGGCGCAGAACCACACCACTGGTCTGTCAGTAGCCATGCTGTGGCGGCAGCTCACACAGAAGAACTAGAAGGACTTCCAACTAGAATATACGACCATGCACTGGGGCTTCAGGGAGAAAAAAAAGATTGGCAACAGACGTTAGCTCAGGGTGAATCTTTCCCAGCAAAAAACCCCCAGCCCTACGAGGGTGCACTATTACCATCTCCATTTCACAGACGAAGATGCCAAGGCCGAGAGAGAGAAAGGCCGTGCAGCAGGCGGGCGGCGCCGGTGCTGGAACCCGGATGCTTGTCAGCAAAATCGTGGCTGCGGCTGGAGTCCTGATGAGCAAGCGGCCCTGGTGGGGAGCGCTGCCACGCAAGTTTCTCCCACCAGGTGGCAGCACATGTCCTCTCGAAAACCACGTGCTGCCAGCGAAGGGAGCGTGGGATCAGGAAGCGGGGGACCCAGGGGGGTTCCGTCCAGCCCTTCTTTTACAGATAAAGAAACTGAGGTCCAGAAAGGAGGTGTCCTATCCCCAACACATGCACTCTGTTTTGTCACACGGCCCAGTGGCCCCTGTGTCCCTACATACGACCCCCCAACTCACACACACACACACACACACACACACACCCACACACCTCGCTCTCGGCCCCTCTTCCCCATTCCCCCCCCCCCCCCCCCCAGTGTCGTTAGCACTGAGCCCAAGTGAAAGAGGTGGCATTGCTCTATTGGGCAGACAAGCCACGCAGTTGACATTTTAAGCGACAATGCCAGGAAGGTATCAGAACACCCATTATTAGGATGAGGAAACTGAGCCTCAGGGGAGTTAGGTGACTGGCCCGAGTGCTCCCAGAGGGAGAGCTGGATGAAAAGCCCCTGCCGTCTCCCCCGGGTACTGCTGGTCATCAGGTGTCGGGTGAGAGGTGCTGGAGCTGAGACGAGGGAGATGGCTGCCTCGGTGGCTGGCCTGAGGAATCTGGGACTCCTCCTGGAGCAACGAGGAAGCCACTGAAGGCAGAAGAGGACGAGGGGTCATAGGATGACAGGGATGTTTTAGGAAAACAAATCCGGGTATGTCTGAGCAGAGAGAGCCAGTCATCAGGGGCCTGGCTGGAATGGGTTACACACCCAGACGGGAGGTGTGGAGGCTCTGATGGAGCGAGGGGGAGGGCGTTTGAACAGAAAGCAAGAGAGACTTTCAGGGAAGAACCTGCAGGACTGGGGGGCTGTGGAGACAGGAAGGGAGGGGGAGGGAGAGGGAGAAAGCAGAGACGGCTTGGGGTCCCAGAAGGTTTGAAGGTCTCTTCACCACCACACGCTGGGATGCGAGGCAGCTCACACCAGGGCCGGAAGATGCCTCTTGGTCAAGGGCTCCCGTCCGGAATGGTCCACGTGCTCCCTGCAGCTTCCCACTGTCTGGCCCCTGGTGCTGAAGCAGCCTTCTGGTGAATTTAGAACGGCAGTGCGCTAAAAGTGTGACCAACTGCCTGGGCTCCGAGGTGCATCTTCCTGGAGCCCCGATAAGTGGACGCCCCTTAGAGTCTCAGCTGAGCCCCAAGCGAGGTTGACCCCATTGTCTGGCCATGAGGCGGCCTTCACAACAGGAACAACGACCTAGGGAGGGGATTCCTGGAGGAGCTAAGTTCAGCCTTCAAAGAAACCCACATGGGATGCTGGTGATGATGCGGTTACAGAGAGCAGGATGAGGGAGTAGACGGACATGGCGTTGGAGGGACTTCTGGGCGGGTCCCAGCTGAGTCTCCTGGAACCCCGCAGGCTGAGTGAGCCCTGGTGCTCTCTGGGGTCGCTCGTCCCACTGCCATGTCTCCCCTACAGCAGCCAGCTCCTCAGGGGTCCTCTCGGGAGACAGGACGCTTGTTGTTTGTGGCAGCCGATTGGTGGAGGGCCAGCTCTGACCATCTGAGATCTCCTCCTCTGAGTCGAAAGCCACCTACTTGGAAAGGCACAGAGAACTGGGATTCCAGCCCTTCGGTGCTTGAAGGTGCGTCTCCTCCTCCAGAGCGGTTGCCTTTTGTGCCGCTCAGTACACGATTCCACGCTGATGCACTTGAGCGGCGGTTCCCACAGCGTGGTCCCCAGACCAGCAGCACCAGCCCCACCCAGGAGCTTGTTAGAAATGCCGACCGTCTGCCCCACCCCAGGCTTACAGAATCGGACCCTCTGGGCATGGGCCCGGCTCGCTCATCTGGGTCTCAAACAGCCTCCCATGATGCCAGTGGCGGCTCAAGGTGAGGCCCGCTGAGACAGAGGCGGGGCTGTGACAGTAATCGCCTAACGACAGGATCTTCCAAAGGAAAAAGAAGAAGCTGATCTGTCACTGTTGCCAGTTCCCACGGTGTAAATGCTCCCACCGCAGTGGACAGATTTCAGGCACCAACGTGCTGTCACCTGGCTCGAGAGGTTCCTGCAGAAGATGAACCAGCTCCAGCACGTTGTGGCCTGGGAACTCAGAATTAACCCAAAGATCGTCAGGAGGAGAATTCAGGCCTCGGTGCTGTCCAGGGAGGGGTTCGGGGGGCTGTGTCCTGCAGGACATCCTGCCACTGCTTGTTTGAGCACCTTGTCCCAGGGGTCCTCAAACTTTCATGTCTCTGTCCTATTTCTCCATTTGGCACATACCCACGGGCCCTCATAGGACTCCCGAGTTGAGTGACCCCAGGGCCTCTCTCTTACTGTACATGCTCCCCTGCAGGATCAGTGAGAAGGGGAGGAAGGGGATCCTGACCTTCAGAAGCTAAGTTCCTCCCCAGGCCACATCCGTGCCCCACCCACGGCACGTGCCCCACCTGCTGCGTCTGCCTCGGGGTTCTCAGTGCATGACCGTGGTGGGTGTGGAGAGTGGACCTGCGGAGACAGGGAGCCTGTGGGGCTGGGCCATGCCCTCGGCCCCCGCCCGAGAGGAAGGTGGCTCAGGCAGAAAGCTTCCACCTCCCTTACCTGGGCCCCTTGTACCCCCGAGGAGCAGGAGTTAGGGGAAAATGTTCCGATTTGATGGGTGGCATGCAAGCGGCTTTTGAGTTGGGAATTGGCGACTGTGAAGGTAGGACGGTCCACCTGCTGGAGACAAGGGCTGGGCAAGGGGGTGTGAGGATGCTGGCAGAGGAGCCGGCCCCCATGTCAGGGTGGGAGTGGGGGCAGCCACGACGGTGCGCATGACCAATCCGAGGGGGTCACTCGGGCTCTCCATGCTGTTTATTCTGTCCCCCTCAGGGACCCTGGGCTTCGTTCTCCTGGAGGCTTCTCCTCGCCCTTCTCTTCCTCCCCTCAGCCAGCCCTGACGTTCTCACAAATAGACAGAGAGAGAAAGCGAAGTCACTTCCTGCAGCCCGTGCTCCCCTCCCCTCCTCCCGGGAAGATGGGAAAGAGGCCCGGCAGGGGGACGGCCATGTGCTCTTTGTGGAGCTGCCTGGACGTGCAGCTGGCTGTTCCACTCGGGGGGCAGGTGTGGACTGGCCTGGACCCCACAGCAGGGCCACAGACAAGCCTGTGTCCTGGCTCCCGGGCCCGGGGTGAGTCCATCCTCTCCACCCCTGGGCACGCTTCTCACCAGCCCAGTGTGTGCACACTCACCGGGCCTCCTGACCTCACCCCTGGAGGAGGTTCCACACACAGGCCCTGCTGAGCTGGTCACTCCACACCTCCTCTTACCCCTGCAGGCATGGGGACACACCTGACACACAGGGAGCAACACACCCACGGGGTCGGGGGCTCCCCCTGAAATGCTTGCTGCAGAAGGCAAAGGAAGCTTAGAGCGGCGAGGCCCGGGTGCAGGCCCGGGTGCTAAAAGGATTAGAGGATTTGGGCTCTGGGAGGAGTTAGGGAAACCCGCTCCCCACCAGCCGGCCGGGGAGAAGGGGATTAAGGCAGGAGTGGTGACGGCTGCTCGCAGACGGGGGGTGAGAGGGATTACGGACGGGCTGCTGTGGCTGTCCCCCGGAATGAGGCTCCGTGGTCTGAGGGAGAGGGGGCCGCTGCAGAGATGCCACCCGCCTCCTTGCTGGGGACGTGGCCGGCCAGCCGTGGCCACCAGGGGGCAGTGCGGCTGCAGCAGGACCAAAGGGGCGGTAACCACCAGCAGGAGCGTGGGAACCACTTGAACTCTCACCGGCTCTCTGATCTTCTCTTTAAAAGATGCCTGGCCTCGGTGACAAGGAACGAGAGCGCAGGTGGAGGGCACCTGGACACAGCCGGAAACCTTTTAGCGTGCTTTTGAAGAAATAAGGAACAGACTCCTTGAGTTGGAGGAGTGTCCTTCCCCGAAGCTCTGGTTCTAGCATCTTCCCCTCTGTCATGGTCGCACCCGGGGGGGTTTGAGGCCCCACAGGACCTCATTCCTGAGGCCCTCAAGCCATTCCGGGCCAGGCACAGCTCCCCTCAGCCCAGCCTGGACAGAGCCCTGGTCACAGTTTGAGCGCTGGGAGGGGGCCCAGGGTCCAGGACCCCAGGGCTGTGTGCTCAGAGTGCCAGCCAACTCACGAACACACGTGCGCACCCACAGCCATGCGTGCATACCAACACGTGTGCACACATGTGTATACACATGCACACGTGTATGCCCACACTCATACACCCGCACACGTGCACACCCCACCCATGTGCACACACGCATATACACTCATATATTCACACCACACATGCTTGCACGTGCACAGACATTCATGCACCCACACACTCATACACACACCAACACCTGTGCACACGTGTGTACGCGTCCACATACATGCACACACCCCATACATGTGTGCACACAACCCACATGCACGTACGTTCATACACAGCACACGTGTCTGCACATGCATGCATACTTGTGCACCCACACGCTCATACATGCACACCCTACATGCCCAAATACATGCTCACACACAGGTATACACCCACATACACATGTGTACATCCACGCTCATACAGGCACAACACACACATGCACACACCCACACATGAACACACATCCACATCCACACAACACATGTACAATGTATTCGTGTACACACACATACATGCACACACTCTAAGTGCACACATACACATGTGTGTGATACATGTATGAACACACATGCAATCACACTCAGTCTGGCCCTGCCCTCAGTGTGCGGGTTGGGAAGGTGAGGCCTCCACCCTGGTGTCCCTCTGCTCTGCCGGCCTGGCCGGGGGCAGGGCTGGAAGCACGGCCAGGAAGAGTTCACGGGCCGCCGCGTTTGTATCTAACTCGGCCTCTCGGAGCCTCGGCTTCCTCGTCCGGCCCCTGAGGGCTGCTGTGGTGCCCCTGCCAGCCCAGCTGACCATCCCCCACCCACCAGGCCCTGTGTGGAAGCTGAGGCTGCTTTCAAAGGGCTGGGGTGCAGGGTTCCAGCGAGGCTGCCCCCAGGGCGTGTTAGCCTTCGTGGGTACACACTCACGTCTGTGAGTCCTTAGTGCGATGGGGCCTACTGTTCTAGCTTGAAGGATGCTGGGGGGTTTTATGGTGAAAAGCACACACGGACACCCAGGACCTTTTATAGGCTGTATGATCTGTTTTTATTGCATGAGCAAATGCTCATTACTGAACGGCGCCCAGTGACAATGGTGTGTGCAAGCCTGGGTGTGACCAGGTCCAGCATGGACAGTCAGACCCACCGAAGAGCCTTCTGGAACTCAAGAGGGGCCCTGGAAACCTGTGGTCCACTGCTGCAGGGGATGTTTAGCCCCTGGTCCTGCCCCCGTCCCAGTTCAGTACTAGACACACTGGCCCAGGGATGGGCGGAGGAAATAGTTGAAAAATAATGAAAAAGAAGGAAAAGCAGGCTTTCCAGCTTCCATACCGCCCTTCCCACTCTGATTCCCTCTCTTTTCCTCCTAAGTACGCCTGCCTTCCAGAGCAGACAGCAAGGACACCACAGGGATTCTGGCACACCTCTCCCTGTGAGCAGGTGCTGGGGATAGCCCCCTGCCCCCAGGTGGGCTGGGACAGTGGCCTCCTCAGCAGGGAGAGCAGTGAGGTCCAGGCTGGGCCCCAGGGACACACGGGACAGTGAGAGTGAGGACCCAGGACTTCCAGCAGCCAGGGAATTCCTGGGGGTGACAAGAGAAAGGTGGGCAGGTGTCCATGGGGCGTTGGGCAGGGAGCTCTCACTGACCCTGGCTGAGGGCTCCTGGCTCCCTAGGACCCTTTGGGGAATGAGACGCCTGTCCTCCCCTCCACCTGCTCCAAGGTGTTCACACCTCCATCACTTACATCTGGGACACAGTTGAGGGCCGTGGTGTTGGACAGACCCCGGCTGGGAGCCCAACTCGGCCATGGCCACTCACTGGCCGTTGACTTGGGACCAGCACCTTCCCGTCTCTCACACTCCATTTCCCCGTCCGCACCTGGAGGGGCAGGGCCCACCCCACACGTGTTGGGGAGATTGAGGGGCAGTGCCTGCGGTGTCTGGTGTTTGGGAGTAAACCTCCCTGGCCTGGCCCCCAAGGGTTTTCAGATGGGTGTGGCGGGGCCAGCTCAGCCCGCAGCTCTGACCACCAGCCAGGAGCAGGCACTGACGCCCCTCTGCCCTTCCTGGATGAGGACTCCCATCTCCTAGGGGCTCATTATCTGCCTCTCTGTCCTGCATCTTCCTCGGGATGCCTCCAGGCTCCTTCATTAGCATCTTCACAGAAGTTGATTCTCTCCCTTGCGTGACCTTATGCGTCATGCCTGACTGCGACCTGGCTGGCGGTGGACTGGACCCCTGCATGTCCCTGTTGCCCTCCTCCCTCTCCGGATGCTCTTGTTTGATCTGCCCGGGGTGTGACACTGGGCCGCGCGCCGCAGCTGCTAGCCTGCGTCTGCCCCCTGGTGCCCCGGGAGCACTCCCTTTCCGGGCCCCATCAGCCCCCTTTTCCGGTTCTCTCTCACATGTTTGGCTTTGCGGGACAGGCTGCTGGTGTGCCCGGCAGGTGGGCCAAGAGGCCTGGGTGTGCCTGAGACTCCTGGAGTTTGTGAGGGCCTGGCAGGCGCTGGGGGCGGGGGGGGGGGGGGGGGGGGGGGGGGCGGTGTCCCACCACAAGGTTCCCCAGCCGCTGAACTGGACCCTGGAAAGGGACCTAATGGGGGTGGGGCTCCTTGGCCCACCCTGCAACCTCGGGCAGCCTCTGTCAGACTCTTCCTGCATGGTGCAGCGGGAATTGGGGTGGGGTGGCCGGCACGTGGCTCTGATCTGTGGAGCCGCTCCCCCTCATCTCACTTTGAAATAGCCCCCAGGAGAAGCTTTTGGCCACTGGACTCTTGTCCAACAACAGCTGGCCAGTGTCCAGATGTGCTGTGGCTGCGGGCGAGTGTGGGCGGGGTCTCAACAGTGGGGGTTGGCAGCTCAGCGTGCCTGCAGCTGCTCTTCACACAGCCGGTGACCAGGCTGGGTGACTGGGCCGGGCGCTCCATCTCTGAGCCGCTGTTGGGTGCACAGGCTATGGCCTGCTGGACCGGGTCCCTGGCCCTCCATGGCCCTCCTGTGGCACCTGGGTATGAGAGTGTCTTGGTCCTGGGTGGGCGGGCCAAGCTGGGGAGATGGAGGGGCCTGGCCTCCGATTCTTGCTGCAGCTCTCTTGCACAGGTTGGAGGCTGGCCTTGCAGATGCCACGGAGAGGGGACATTCTGAGGGCAGAAGGGACCTCCTGGTCATGCTGTCCAACCTACTTACACCCCCTGAGCAGTCACCCTGTGTGCACACTTGCCGGGTCGGGAAACGTACCCCCAGAGAGGTGGAACACCCCGTTTCAAGAAACAAGGCTGTTTGGAGCGTGTGTGGCCAAATGTCCAGTGAGTGGACTTGTCCCCGTCCCTAAGAACTTCCCACCAAACAGACCCCCAGCAAGCACCTGGAAACTCAGCTCCTTCCTCCATCACCTGACCAGGGATCCCCACGAGTAAGGGTGCCCTGGGGGCTCAGAATCCCCTGTCCCCCAACGTCCCAGCAAGGGCTGCCTCCCCCCCATCGGGTTGACCTGACAACTGCCCTCTGGCCATGACCACCTTGCGGGGGGCCCTTCTCTGAGTCCTGCCTCCACCGTCCGCCCCTCGAAGACTTGCCTTTCCATCTGACTCCTACTTTGGGCCCCAGGCCTGAATCCTTCTCCCAGCCAACATGATGGTTTCTCACCCACTTCCACCACATGGCCCTGATTCCTCCCAGCTCCCTGACTCTACACGCCTTACATGGGGGTCCCGGCGTTGGGGAGGGGTGGGCACTGCACCTCTGAACTGAGGCTGGGAACGCCGAGAACCAAGGTTGGGTAACAAGGCCTCCAGTGCCCTTCCTGCACCTTCTCCAGGCCAGTGTGTGCTGCCCCGAGGATGGAGGGGCAGGTGGTGCTGAGCCCCTGGGCCTAAAGCCAGGAAGGCTCTGGGCACCCGTCTGATTCTAAACCACGTGTTCAGGTCCTCCCCTGGTGAGGCGCCCGGAAAGGCCCCGGAACCCCAGGCTGTCCTACGCTCTGATTCCACAGGAGCACTTTTTACAAGTCGGGGCAGGAACCAGGCACCTGGGTGGGATGCCTCCAGGGAAGTGTGTACCTTCAGAGATGAAATTTCCTCAGCTGCAATTCATTCTGTCGAGAAAACCCACGACTTTGTGCTGGAAGAGGGAGAAAGAGTGGCTGAATCTTTGATCGCACAAGTCTGTGTGCTGAAGGCTCGAGCCAGTTTCCTTCTTACTGGCGTGTGGCTGTTGGCTGAGGGGGGAGGTGGAAGGTGCGCTCCATCCGTCACTGGCCACTTGGGGAGGGTGGCAGCTGTGCGGCCAGAGACGTTAGGCCCTTTAGGCCACTGCTGTCCTGGAGAAGGAGCTGACAGTGCTGGGCTTTAGAGAGGGGATGGGAGAATGGGGGGCTGGAGGCTCTGTGACTTGGCACTGCCCCGACTCCATGCTCACAGCCCGGTTTCCCA
Source organism: Equus quagga (assembly GCF_021613505.1). Lineage (NCBI taxonomy): Eukaryota > Metazoa > Chordata > Mammalia > Perissodactyla > Equidae > Equus > Equus quagga. The sequence continues at coordinate 113,091,813 of NC_060277.1, read as the reverse complement.
TCGTCTTCCGTGCCGTGGCCTCAGGACAGATAGAACTCAGAGCCTGGAGCCCAGGGCTCTGGTGAAGAGTGTGTGTGTGTGTGAGCGTGTTTGAGAGGGAGAGATCGACTGATTCAGAAATGTGCCTGCACAGCCCCAACATACGGTCCCAACACTTAAAGCTAATCGTTAAGATAATTTAACCCCACCATCCAGATTTGCGATCCTGGCCTATCCACCTTCGAACCTCAGTACAAGCTCAGAGAGATTCTGGAGATGCCCTGCCGGGGCTGCCCTGCCCCCTCCGACTGGCGCCCACCCGCACATGTTTAAGGAGCCAGCCTCAGGGAGGCAGGAGCCCGTGTTCCCTTCGCATCGGGCGGCAAGGAGCCCGGGAGGAGATGTGGATGCAGGGGCTGCCGGGGGCTGCTCTGGGCGAAAGGCTTTTGAAAGCTGTTTGCAAAAATGTCAGCACTGAAGGCTCAGAAACGCACGTGTGGTTGTGGTTTGGACCCATTTGGAAAGGTCTTTGGTGAGAAGGAAGGGATGCTCGAGGCGGCGTGGGGTTCGGTTCACCGGCAAGCGAGTGCAGGAACAAGCAGACCCGAGCAAGTCTGCGTGCCCTCGGGAAAGCACACAGCGAGGTGCAGGCTGTTCTGTAACACGGGAGGTGGGACACAGACAGGAAGGGTTGTGCCCCCCGCCCTGTGTGGCCTAAAGCCCCCTTGTCCTTCGAAGATACAGGAAGCCCTGGAAGGAGGAGGCTGTCATCCCGACAGCTGGTTTCCATCAGCAGCAAATACTTGAGTGTCTGTTGCACCAAGTTCGCTCCGTCGCTGTAACTGCTGCTCCCATCGCTGGCAGCAGAACAGCCCAGAGAAACCAAATCTGGTGTCAAGGTGCGTCCAGGCCAACCTGGGGGACATATTAAAGCCCAGCAAGGTCTGGCGCTTGGTTGGGTCTCGAGGTGTGTGCATGGTGGTCTTTCTGGATCCTTCCTGGTGCCTTGTGGAGCACGTGTTGGGGGCTGCCACGTGACAGCGCACCAGCAAAGGTGATAACAGAATGCACTGGAGAGAAATGAGCTGTGCGTGGAGACACGTTGCCGACCGTGTTTAGTGGCGATGGCGAAATTGAGTTCGGGTTCATTTCCTCGGTGCTCTCAGGGCTGTCTGTAGAGCCTTGTTCCTTCCCACGTGCATTTCCAAATAACTGCCTCTTAGCGCCGTCGAGGCCAGGAACGAGAAGCAAGTTCAGAGACAGGAAGGAAGGCGGCGAGACCTGCCTGGGGACTCCCGGTTGCTGAGGGCCCCCGAGTTTGGAAAATGGGAAAGGAGGATTCACCCAGAGGGAGAGTCCTGCCGCCAGCCCACCCCACCTCAGTAAGGAGCCCAGTCTGCGGAGAACGTTTGTTTATTCACGCCGCAGGCAGCGATGAAGCGCTACCGGGCGCCGAGCCCTGGGCCCCCGGTTGATGGGAATGTGGAAACCAAAAGACGCCCTTCCCGACGCAGCCTCCAGGAGCTCCCAGGCTAGAACGTCCATGTGTGCCGTCCAGGCGGCAGCCACGGGCGCCTGGGGCTGCTGTTAGTCACAATACGCGCCAGGCTCAGGACGAAGATAAGAATGTAACCTTCTCCCCAACAGTTTCTATATTGATTAGGTGTTGAAACAGTAATGTTTAGGATGTATTCGGTTAAATGACATAAACTATTAGCATTAATTTCACCTGTTTCTTTTCACCTTTTTACCGTGATTACTAGAAAATTTAGTTACATATATGGCCGCCACTGTATTTCCACTGGACAGTGCTGGTCCGGAGGCAGAGGCAGACGTGACTGTCGATCATCGTAGGTCCTAGTGGAATGGCACTGAAAGACATGAGTGCTAACTGAGGTGCACAGAAGGGGTGGCAGGTGCAGGGGTGTCTGGAGGCTCTTGGGCAAAGCTGGGGGTCCTGGTTCTGCGGAAAGCTTGGGGGAGAACCGTGGTCCGTTGCTGGGGTAATGTGTCTAAAATTCCCAACTCAACATCTGCCGCCTGTTGGAATTCCGGCCACCTTCCCCTGGGCGCCTGCCCCACCTGGGTCTCCCCCATTTCCAAAGGACGAATCTCCCTCTTAGGATCCCCTCACAGCCCCCTGCTCTGAGCAGCCCCGGATCTTGGGCTGGACATCACGGAGAGGCTCCCGGGCGGGCCCTGGGGCTGTGCAGCTCTCTGGCCGAAGGGAGGGGGCAGCTAAGGGCTGAGGTCAGAGTGTCCAGGTGAGGGCCCTCATTGTGGATGCACAGCTTGTCGGCTGCCATCGCGGGAGCCTTGGATAAAGTGTGCCCGTGAAGAAGATAATTGAAAATCAAAAAAGACTTTGTTAATTTGATTAGGCAGAGCCGTGGTTGAATTGTGCTTCATCAAAAGAGATTTAATTTTGACATGCAATTAAATCCTCCTGCAGTAGGATCTGCCCCGCGTGGAGAGGGGCCTGGCAGCACGGGCAGGGCCGCTGGGAGAGGACGGCTTGGCTAAGCATTGTTGGGGGCAGTTCCAGATGCGGAGGATTTGGGGGAAAGATAGACGTGATGGCTGTGGGGTCGTGGATGCGGAGCGGGAGGGGTTGCAGGGCATCACTGGCAGAGGAACTCAGAGGATGGAGGGAGGGATTTGAAAAGAAAAGCAGAATGACAGGGCTGGGGGACATGGGGCACTGGGAGGGGCTCTACCAAGAGGAAGGACAGCAGAGGCCACTTTCGGGGCATTCCGAGATATGCGCACAGGCTCGTGTTTGCTTAAAGAACCATTCTCTAGTTCTTACCTGGGTAAACGGGGGGAGTTTGGTCTCGTGCAGGAACTGGGGTGGCTTCTTGGTGGCCTGAAATCAGGAAACATCCTGGACTTGGATCTGGAAATCCACCTTAGAGGGGAGCAAAGAAGTCCATCTGATGGAGCCAACGTCCAGCTCCTGCCCCGTCCTCCCCAGACCAAGGCCCCTGCTCTCACGTCCATGTCTTTATTCATCTGTCAGAGGCCGGGGTGTTATTCTCCCCAATTAAAATGATAGTGGGGTTTCTGCTTAAAGATGTCACCCATTAGGGGGCCGGTCCAACAGACAAGTGGTTAAGTCCGTGTGCTGCTCTTCCACGGCCCGGGGTTCATGGGTTCAGATCCTGGGCGTGGACCTACACACTGCTTATCAAGCCATGCTGTGGCAGCATCCCACACAGAAGCACCAGAATGACTTACAACCAGGATACACAACTAGGTGCTGGGGATTCGGGGAGGAAAGAAAAAGGGAGAGAGGAAGATTGGCAACAGATGTTAGCTCAGGGCCAATCTTCCTCACCAATAAAAGTGTAAAAAAAAAATCCCCCATGCTTATTGTAGAAAATCTGGAAAATTGAGAAAAGTGTGAAGATAGAGAAATGTGAAGCTCCCTTAAGCGAATCTTGAGGATCAGAAGACAAAATAAACACAAAGTGTAGAGTTAGAACTCCAGCCTCCAACTTTTCCGTTTCTAAAGAAATCTTGGCTCTCGGAAGCAGGCAGCTCCTGCCTGGGGCAGTCCCTGAGGCCAGGCAGGAGTCATAGTTCCCTAAGCACGGGGGTGGGGGTCAGGGATGGACAGACATCAGCATCAGTGAACAAAACAGACTGTCCCCCCCCCGGGGGGCTGAGCGACCACAAACAAGTCAGTGACCATCTGAGGTCAGCAGGCGGTGGGCGGGGAAGGCAGTGGGAAGAGGCAGGTTGGGTAGATGGGGTGAGGAGCTGCCTGCCCCCTGGAGTTGGAGGCTCCAGGAGTCAGACGGAGGGCCTGGGACGGTGGGGTCCAGCTCTCTTTCCCAGGCTTGGGAGGCCTGGACAGGGGCCTCTGCCCTGGGGGCAGGGAGCAGAGGCCAGCAGCCTTGGAGGGTTACCGGACCCCCCTCATGGCAATGGAGCTGCCGTGGGAGAGGATCCAGGCTCCTCCTCCCACACAGGGTTACCTCCAGCAAGAATCAATACGCTGTAATGAGCAAATGTTACCAATTAGGCAGGGCTCTCAGGAACCTGGGGTAATTGTGTAAAAAAGCTGCATTAACAGGAGAGGCCTGGAGAGGGAGGGGCTGGGAGAGGGGTGGGGGCGGAGACAGGAGGGAGGTGTCTCCTGTGGGGTTCCCTGCCTCCCCGGCGGCAGCGCCAGCCCCTGCAGAACCCGGGTCCAGGGAGTGGGTGCCCCAAAGCCGGAGCACAGCCGTTGCAGGGCCCATGCCGTCCTAAACGGGTGGCTGCGGGTTGTGTCCCAGTGCGTGGGACACCTTGCCAAGCGTGGTATTTTTTTAATGCCCTCCGTCACATAATTCTATCTCCCCCACCTGTTCTTAGGAGAAAAATGAGAGTCTGGGCAGCCTCTGTCTGACCCGTGAATTAGCTGCCGAGGTGACGTCTCCTTGTGGGATCCTGCGCCTGCTTCTCTCGTTCTGCGTGGCTCCGGGACGGGAGCCAGCACCCTGTCACCTCCCCAGCCCCTCCCCACCGCTCTCGTCTTCCTGGGCCTGTGGGGGCTGGGGGGGTGGAGGAGTTCAATCTCTGTGCTCAGGGTGGGACGAAAGCTGAGCCCTGAGGGGGTGGCGTGACACTGTCCGGGCTCGGGGGAGGTCCGAGGGGGCATCCAGACGCTTCCTCCCACTCGAAGGGCACCCGGATGGACCGCGTCA